>NW_027496690.1:0-200699 GCF_021521415.1 Bidens hawaiensis
GGTCTTTACTTATGTAAACTTGAGGTGGTTAATAAAGCTCTTATAGCCAAATGGGTTTGGAGATATAAGTCGGACAACACCGGTTTATGGAAAAAAGTTATTGAAAGTAAAGATGGAAGCAGGAGGGGTTAAGCTAGAGATTATAGTATAGTAAAGTGGTTCCTTTCAACAATGGTATTTTAGGTGCGTGTAAAACGGTGACGAAAACTCTTATTTCGATGGAAGCAGGAGGGGTTAAGCTAGAGTATTTGTGTAAAGGCAGGGAGATGGGAACAATATCATATTTGGGTCAGATCTATGGTATGGTGATTGGTTACTGAAGGAGTCTTTTTCTAATCTGTTCTTGTTGGAAAAGAATTAAAAAAGTAAAATTAGGGAGAGAGTCTAGTGGTCAAACAATCAAATTGAATGGCAATAGAATTGGTGGAGGGCTTTAAATTCAAATTCTGAAAGATATGAATTAGAATTGGCTCTACAAGATGGAATTTTTTTAGAAGGGGGGGGGGATGTTGCAATTGAGTTGGCTGGGAGATGGGGAGTTGGTTGGGAGATGGTCCTGGCTCGTTCTCAGTCGGTTCAGTTAAAAAGCCTTGGTACATTCTAGCTTCGAAAATTATCAGTTGACGACGGTTTGGAGTAAATGAGTGCCTCTTAAGTGCAATATTTTTGCGTGAAGAGCCATTTTAAACATGTTGCCGACGTTTGAAGCTTATATAAAGAGGAATGCTGGGGTTTAATCTTCAAATTGTGCTTTTTGTGATTCGAGGTTTGATTCGATTGAACATATCCTAATGGGATATTTTTTTCGCGTCTGTGATTTGGCAAAAGGTTAGCTCTTGGTGCAAATTACTTCCTATTTTTGATTTCTCGGTAGATGACGTTTTCAATTTGCACTCCAAAGTCACATAAGGAGACAAAGAGAAGAAGATTCTAAGGTATCGTAATTTCAGCTTGTTGGAGACTATGGAAAGCAATAAATGAAAAGGTTCATGAAGGCAAAAAAGCGAGTAATGAAGAGGTGTTTGGTGATATCAAGGCTTTGGGCTGTTTATGGATTAAAAATATATCAAATCTTTTCAATGATAGTTGGTCTATGTTACACCCCGCCAAGGAGGAAATGCGAGATGCGACGATCATTGTTCTCGCAGCCTTTGTTTATGCGAAAGCATTCCTAACAACGTATGTGATTCCAAGTTAGCTCCCTGAAATACATACTTCAAAACGTCAACAAAAACTTAGTGAGTTCACGGGTTTATTGACACGACATAAATGATATATATTTGAAAACCTCAATAGCGAATAAGTGTAATAGTTCCGTTTGAAGGCAATTATACGTATATGAGTTTTATATGTTCGTAGTGTTCAATAATTTTCCCGAAAACATCAATGGTGTATAAATGTATATGTTCATATTATTTGACCGTTTTCCCGAAAACATTGATAATATATATATATATATATATATATATATATATATATATATATATATATTCATAATATTCGATCGTTTTCCTATGAAAACAATATTTACATTTATATGAGCACATGATAACCAAAACAAGCAAAAATAAAAAATCGTAAACCTGTAGAGAATACGAATACTATGTAACTCCATGAGACATAACAAAACCTTGACCTGAGATCATTGCCCCGCTTCCCGCTAGACGGGTTACAATTTGGACAATATTGCTATCATTCGATCCTCCGGATCGGTGATTAGTGCGACTAACCATGATAAGGGGTGTCAAACCCAATAGTACTATTCAATATTCCCACGGCTAAATCCATACTTAGATAGGGGACTTCTTGAGCTCTTGAACCAAACACCTCATGCGCACATATAATAGAGCTTTGTTTTTGCATTATCATATAAAATAAAACTAGTTTGTTATTCCAAATAGAACAAATATACTCAAGCCTTGTTTTCGTTTTATCAAATAAAATAGAACTAGTATGTTTTTCCTCAAATAGTAATAAAACAGTAAAAATGGAGTCGTGAGACTCACCTCATGAGTTGTAATCAATGAACGTCAGACATACACAATCCTGATGAACTACCGACCTAGTTATGACCTAGCACGTAATAAATTACTTTAATATCACGCGGATATTATTAGTGAGCAAAACGGTTTATGTAGTAGTTCACCTGACACGTTAGATTTAAGTTTACTGTGTTACAAATCGTTGGCGATTCTTTTTTAGTTTCTTTAATCTCGTATTTGTAACAAAAACATAATCCCTTTTTATATATATCATGAAACTTTATCGAAGAAATAAATATATATCACTTTATATACTTACTAGAAATTTACCCGGAGCGTTACGCCGTGCAGGTCGGTAAAATCTGGGTGCTGGTAAAACTCAAGCATTGTTGGTCTCGAGCGTTGAGATGATAAGTCGACGTGAAATTCAGTTGGTTTCTTATGATGCCAAAATAAAAACAAAAATGGCAGTTGTTCGGTTTTTGTTATGGTGGTACTGGAACTAAAACAAAAGCAACTGACTTTACGTGAATTTGGTCGGTTTCTTTCTCATTTGTTACGGTACCAGAACTAAAATAGAAAATAGAAAAGAAAATTGGCATCCGCTCGGTTTTCGTTACGTTCGTTATGGTACTGGAACTAAAACAAAAAAAACCAAATGGCATCAAAACCCTAGCATTGTCAGTCCCGGATGTTGATGCAATGAGTGTACACGAACTTAGTCTATTTCCGTTACGTAAACAACAATTGACGTTAGATCAGTTCTCGTTACGTTCGTTATGCTACCAATACTAAAAAAGAAAATCGATATGGTATGAACAAGTTTGGTGCCGCCACTTGGTTAACGGCACCAAACTTTTCTTTTATATATATATAATTAACCGTCATATACTATGACGTTACGTTTAAAGAATACACCCTTTTCTCATGAGATATGTTGTTTTCTTATTATAAATTAGTGTAAGTGAGAACTTTGTTGCCACAAAAGCTTTTTAGGGATATGGCTTTGACTATTTATATATTTATTTTCAATATTTATTTAAATTGTTGAGTTGGTTTGAGGGTTGATGAAATGCTTCATAGCTCTTGTGATACCAATTGGTCCAAGTTCAAGTCCCCACACTAGCATTTTTTTTTGGCATTTTATTTGTTTATTTCTTTATAATATGAAACGTATTTTTTAAGTTTAGTTCTTGTACATGTAATGAACCTAATTGACGCATCGAGTCGTTGTAATGCCAATGTTTTTGTTTTAATAATGTTAACTTAACGGAAATATTTTTGGGTTTAATTCTGAAACTTAACAGACATAGCTAATATCGACCAAATACAACGACTGTGTTTTATCCGATCAAATAAGCTTAAGAAGGTGATGTAGAAGATGACGGTCGTGTGTAGATTTTACGGGTCAGTAGAAACAAAGTACAATATCTTATGCACAATGTACAACCAACAATGCAGAAAACACCTTTGAAGCACATGTTACAATATTCCAAAGCACAAAGTCACCTGAAATTGTAATATTATAAATTTACCTATATTACATGTTTGATCTACTTTTTTCTAATTGTTATGGTTAAGCCCTATAACCAAACCGAACCGAGTTTGCACACCCCTAAATTACATGAATGTACTTAAAATTTATCTATGTTACATGTTTGCTCTGCACCTTTCTAAAATCTATCTCTTCTAATAAAAGCCTACCACTTTTGCCACTTGTCAATACCATAGCCCTCCTCATCTTTTTTAACCAATTTTCATACATGGTCCTTATCTTTTAAGTTATTTCAATATATGACATTAAAATTATAGGTTTATTCCAACTAAATTCGTTACTACATATAATAAGTATTCTCCATATGGATTGACAAGAGACGATTAGTCATTAGTGTTTATTATGGTTAATATTCAAAATAATAAACAATAAAAATTCGATTCATAATATGTGGAATGAGTAAAATCAACTTGGACTAAATTCTGATTCCTGATAACGTTAGCGGCTAAGGCTTAGCCTTTAATACCTAAAAATACGTATGATTTTAAAACTAAAAGTTTTCAGGTTGACCCGAAACCTAGAATTCGGATCCAAGAACCAACCCGAATTACTTCGGTTCGGGTTCTGGTTAGTATTTTCTTGGGTTCGAGTTTCTCGGGTCGGGTTAGTTTGGGTTCAGGTACGGGTTTTCTTGGGTTGGGTTTCATGTTACAGGTAAAAGTGACAACCCTACTTTCAACGAGTATATATAAGAATCACTACATTCACTTTATGCAACTTTAAATCTTATAATATTCTTCTAACTCAGAATAATCACTATTATTTGAACATGGTTTTAATGTTAGTATGTATTTTTCATTTTCCTGGCAATTACATTCATATGAAACAAACAAATCATTTTGTTATATTTAAATTTTCGGTTTTTATTTTGCTTGATTATACAATTATTAATTGTAAAATATAAAGTTAATTAAAACATTTGTCATACACAGAATATTAATAACAACAAATTTATCATGATCAGTCAATTTCAAATCGTAAAGATTCTAAGGATAATTATACCATCAAAGTTCAGGTATATGATTTTTGAGATAATCATGTTTTTTTATAAACATGAGCATATATTCTCAAATGACATGATATTTTATATGTATGAATATTTTTTTTATTAGTATCATAGATATATATTATCATTTATCTAGAGTTGGTATGTACTTGGAGAACTTTTTTTGTCACACGAACAACTATATATGGCTATATAAAGAGTTATAAGCAGGCCTATATATTAATAGCTACAAGCAGACATGGACTAAATATTTTGATAAACAATTTATATCTGCTAATACAATCACAAATGTAGTGTAAAAGAAAGTCTTTACCTATTTGTAAGATATTTTTTTAATATTAGTTATGTAATTTATGTAATTTTAATTTAATTGTAATTGTATTAACAATATATGTCACACCCCGACCAAAGGCGGCGGAACATGCCGGGGTGCAACGATTGCTCATAAGCGCATGACACTATTTAAAGCGACAATATTTAACAAACTCATTTCATTTCACAACATCGAAAATGTCACATAACGAAATATTCATAAGTCAAATACAACAAAATATAACAAAATATAGCAAATCAAATATTGTTCAATTTTGCTAATATCCTAACGGTATTTGTGACATTTTCTTCACCAAACTCCAAAATCAACCTAGATGCAAACCTGTAACATTTCATAAAATAAAGTTTATCAACACAAAGTTTGGTGAGCAATTCATAAGTTTGAACAATAGATATATAGTATGAAAAGCCACAAAACTAGTATACAAAACCATAAATAATAACTATAAACTTGGATAAATAGTTATCGCTAACAAGTTAGCGACACCCAACTATAAGGGGTTGCCAAATAGTTTAGGATTTTATAGTTATCGTTAATTGCATTACGTTAACGACACCTTGCCATGAGGGGTTGCCAAATGGTCTAGGATTTATAGTTCCACCATCCAAAAGCGATAAACACATAGGCAAATAAGCATAAAACACCAAATCGAGCAATTATTCAAGTAAAGTATACAACAACGTTTGTGGTTTAAGACCCAAGTATAAAACATTTAGTTTAGATAAGATGAAATGTCACCCCAAAAATAAAAGATATAAAACGGGGTATGAAGTAACTTACGTTCAAGTATAAAACTTGATCGGTAAAAGATGAATAACCGGATGGATGAAGTTTAACGAGCAAGGCTTAAATGACAATAAAATCTTGGATTTAGAATGGTTGTCTTGAAGATCTTTAAATAAAATAATTGTTGCAAAAAGTAAACAATTAAAGTTCAAGGTTTAAAATGTAACTATTTAAGAATTTATAATAACAATCCTTTAAAAACGTAAGTTTGCTCGAAACTGGGTTAAAGTATCTAACCTTAATATTTACTTAACCAATGTTAAGTAATAAGGTGGGAAAAATGCTAAAATGAAAGTTCCTTTGGGACAAAGATACTAAAACGGGTCTTTAACGAGTGTTCGGGTTGTCGGTTCGGGTCTTGACAAATGGTCAAACCCAAAGTCAACTTTCCAACATATTAATTGTTATGAGATAACTCATTAAAATATACTAACACTTAACCAAGTATGTAGATCTATTGTTTAGAACTAACAACGCACGTTAAGTGAGTGTTCGGTTTTGTCGGTCCAAACTATTTGATGAGATCAAGTTGGATCCAACAATTCCAAGTACTTAAGAAAATAATTAAAATCAGTTTGTAAACTATTTTTAAAGAAATATACAAGTCTTGATAGTTAAAAACACACTTGTGTGTCTTAAGCGAGTAAAAGTATAGTTCGGTTTGGTTCGGTCTCCATCTCACAAATAGTTCATAGATGGTTTCTACATGCCCAAATATCATAGAACTTGTATATTGGTTTATAAATGAAGAAAACTTAAATTTTACAACTAAAAAGTTAACTACAAGTCTTTTAAGCAAAAGTTTCTGTTTAGTTCGGTTTCCATCTCCCAACGAGTTCATAGATGGATTCCATATGCTTAATATCAAAGAACTTGTAAAAATGATTTTTGAAACTCAAATCTAGCAATAAACATGTTTAAACAACTATTTTAACAAAACTAGTAAACAAAAGTTCGGTTTTCGGTTTGGACTAGTTTCGGTTAAACCGAGGTTAGTCTTATACAAACCCACACCGTGGAACTTGTAAATAAGATGAACAAACTAAAAAGGGTTAGAAGTTAGTCATAAGTGATATGTATAATAAGTTATGTGTGTGTAAATATATATCAAGAACACGAAGTCCTCCATAAAGCCTTGCCTTATGACATTCGAAACTTAACCAACCGGAGTCGGTGAAGTAACAAATAAAGGAAACAAGGGGTGTGTATTATATATATGTTGTACCACCATATTCAAGTGTTAGTAATATTAGATGAACAAGTTAAAATGAAAGACTATAGTTAGTTGACCTTAAGAAATCAAAATAACAAAATGTTGAAGATGAATACTTGGATTTGAGAGAGATTTGGAGAAGATGAACAACCAAAATGGTGTACGGAGTCTTGCTTTTATAATGGTAAGAGTATGGTTCATACAAATAGGGTAAAGATGCATGTGATGGTTGAAATTGTCAAACAAGTTTTTGGTAAATGGCAATAATAGTCCCCAAAGTTTGGTTTAAGTCATTTTTAAAGAGTTTTAAGAACCAAAAAGAATGTTTTCAAGACCCAACAAGTGTAAAACAATATTGTAACATAAAATCCATTATTTTGATTATATCATAAGCTTTGGTTTACAAAATGGGTCGGTTTACATGATAAACGAATACAAAAACGAATACAAACGAGACCCGAAATTGACGAATGTCACAATATATAATCAATTTCTTGAATTTATTTCACTAAATGGTCAAAGTTTAAAATTTTCAACAATTACCCGTGTAATACACGGACCTCAAACTAGTGATATATGATCGAAATACTTTGTTGCATGTAATATTGATGGTTCCTTAACTGAAAAACCGTCTATTTTTCTCGTTTACAAAAATTTTTGCAATCATGCACTACTTTTAATGTATGCATTATGTATTCCCAAGATATGTCCTGTTTGTGTACATACGCTCACCTATACATATGAATATAATACAAAATGTCTTTATGAATAAATATATATTACGTACACATATATTTGCTAATTGTTCGCCCATCCAAAAATAAAAATATATAAGATTTTAAATATATATAAACGAAACCTCCTTAATTTCTCTTAAACCACCAGATTGTTTTATTTGTAATTAAATAGAGGCTTCTCAATGATTTGACACGAATTTACGGGTATGGGTCTCACCAAATCCAGATAGCCCCCTTAAACGGGTTATAACATATCATTAAATTAAAAATTAATATCACCAATATTTTATATGAAAATCCTATAAAATAGGGATATACTAAAAAATAAAATTTGATTTAAAAAATATTATTTGTAATAAGAAACAATTTTATAGTAAAGAGAAAAAATAAACGAGTCATGGGTATCACCAAACCCAGATAGCTTTTAAACCGGGTTATAACATCTCATCTAATTGTGAAACCCTTTCATCATCAAACCCCAAGTAGATTATTAACTTTCTTACAATATATAAAACTAAAATCCAAAAAAATATATAAATATTAGAAACGGATAATGTAAAACAACTCCCGTAAAACGCCGTCAGCCGCCGTTAACCACCATGGTTAGCTGGATTTTGATCGTTTATAACCCAGGTAGCTTCGGGTGGTCCAGATCCAAGCTAAGGTGACCCTTAAACTCGTTTTTGATTGACTAAATACCCCATTAAATCTAGATCTAAATTTAAACGGCTCATTCGACATCCTAGGACTGCGGTGTCGGGTTCTAAAATGTTGGGTCAGCTGAGATAAATGATTTCTACCAAGTTTCATGCAAAACCGACTTCGTTTACCCGTCTTTTTCATGAACCAAACACTACTCGTTTTACCCAAAACGAACCAACTAAACCATTTACTTTAAAGTTCATTAATTTATCAATAATCATGGCCCGTTCTATCATCCTACCAATTTTCATGCAAATCTGTACACGAAAAGTAAACCTTTTTAACAAAAATGTACATTTGAGGTTTATGTTCGAAATCACTCGAATAGACCAAAACTATATCAAACGAACTCGGAATTAATTGATTCAAGTGGCCATAGAAACGTCTCACCCCGATCTACAAATGCATCAGCTCGCCGTCGCCATAAAATGCCGCTATAGTCACCGGAAAAGCTAAACACTTGCCGGAAAATTCCATTTTTTTGTTGTTACGGTTTTTCTGATAAAAACCGGACTTCCCGACCTCTGATGAAAGGCCCCGGTCCAGGTGCCTTACTTGGATGTTGGATTTACTCATAAACATAATTCTAAATATCAGAGTTAATTTAAACTTTTGGCAGAATTTATAACTTTAAACATAAATTACATAACCATTCAAATCCTTCCAAAATAAACAAACTGTTTTCTTTAAACATAATATAAAAAGTTATTTTAAAACATCACAACATTTTTCTCAAGACGCCCACTATCTTCAGTCCAATGCCATGTGTCTTCATTCAAGCGAGATGCCTTAGCCTATTCACTTGCGTGCATACTAAAAGTTAGCTACGCTGAGTGAGTTCTAGTTAAGAAGACAACATACAATATGTTCACATACGTACATATATACATATCCGAAGATACATTCAACATACTTGACCTGTTATCATACATACATACATACATACATACATACGTACCTACGTATATGCGTACATATGTACATACATACATACATATGTACGTACGTACGTACATGCTTTCATTCTTTCTTTTATACTTTCTTTCTTACATTATTCATTATACTTTACATACATACCTATATGTTTTAAAGAGTCTTTCGTCCTATAACCTCACAGATATTATTAGGGTATGCCACCATCTTACCGTCAATTCATACATACCTTCCTTTCATTTTACATTTATATACTTTCATACATATCCTTAACATTTTCTATATCATTCATACATCACTCATACACACAATATTCACAAACATTCATATATCATAACTTACCACTTAAGGTAAGTGTATTAACTAATCACATCGAGTATGTACACAGCCTCGAAAACATAACAAGAAAATGAGGCTAGAAACTCATCTGGGCTCGGTTCCTTTCCGAGTTAATGGTAACTCCTCTCTTTAACTGGGGGCGGCTAACTGTATATCAATTACACGTATCAATTAACTATCACTACCCATATCGTATTTCTAGTTTAATATAACCCTCGACAAACAGGGGTCTGGGGGCAGCGCCCCTGGCAGCGGGGCCTAGGGGCAGAGCCCCTGGCAAAAGTTTTATTTTCATTAACTGCCCTTTACTAAAATTTCATCAAAAACCCAATTCTCATAAAATACTTAAGTAATAATTTATTCTGGGTAAGCACCATTCGCTATCCCATTCGTTATGAGGAATGATTCCATTCGTTATAAAGAATGGCTTGATCTGAGTCTTATCGGGATGAATGAATGAATAACGAATGACTAAGGCCTTTCGTGATTTCTTTGAGGCGAATGAGAGGCTCATTCGTTATAGGAGCACACAAGTATATCTATAACGAATAGGTTTATTCTTTGTCTCATCTCGATGCACAAATTGATAACGAAAGTGTAAGATCATTTGTGACTCCTATAGAACGAATGGAAGGCTCATTCGTTACCAGAACATACGAATGTATCTTATTCGCTATGACTGCTTAACGAATGATCATCTATTCGTTTATTATAACGAATGGATAACTGGAATTATCCAATCTTTGACTC
The DNA here is from genome assembly GCF_021521415.1 of Bidens hawaiensis. Taxonomy (NCBI): domain Eukaryota; kingdom Viridiplantae; phylum Streptophyta; class Magnoliopsida; order Asterales; family Asteraceae; genus Bidens; species Bidens hawaiensis. The sequence continues at coordinate 10,338 of NW_027496690.1, forward strand.
CAGTTGTCAAAGTCAAAATCGATATGATCAAAAACAGTCAACAGGCACCAGATTTGCAATTAACTTTCAAATCGCAATGAAACAACACAAGTTTGGCATCATTTGACTCGTAAACCCAACGCCTACAAACCCCAATCAACCAAACACTTATACATCGCATTTTAATGGTGCATTTGTTCGATATATATAACTGGTCCTTTAAGCTAACAATTAGCCTATTAAACGTTAACGAATTTCAACGAGAATCGTCACATTTAATTTGTCTTTACCATTTTTATAGATCTACGAATACTAAACGAGCCATGCATGAGTTTTCGTTATAAAACGTACCTCAAACGAATCGGTTTTACGAACAAGATCTAGTATTAATGTATGTCTTGCTCGTCAAGATGCTCTAACACCCACGGGCTCAGGTCTTTTCCTTTGGATCTTGGTACGAGATAAAGGAGGGTGTTTGTGTGTGTTTTTGAGAGTTTATGGAGGCTAAGGATAAGAATGAGGGTTTTAGGGTTTAATGAGGTTTATGGGGTTTATATACCCTTAAGCCCATGGACCTAAGGCCCATCACCATCCCTTATTACATCTTTTTAATATCCAAGCCCACACTCTAATATATTATTTATATAAACTAAATACTAACACACCCTTAAGTAAACGAAAAATTCTTTAGATATAGAAATAAGCAGGATGTTACATCTGATCGTAGATCTAATTGGTGGAAATCTTCATTTATATGGCATGAACACTCGGTTAAAATTTGAGACTGATCCGACGGTTAGATCTCTGGGAATCGTTGTGTCTTTGTGGGTGGTTTTCTCAAAAACAGGAATTTTGATAAGGAATGAGTTTGGAGGCTAGGATGGTTATGAATGAGATGGTGGCTACATTTCTAGGAAGAGGATAGGGATTCATGTTCAACTTTTCATCTAATGACACTTATTCCCCTCATACTTTAGATAATTACATTTATCTTCTTTAATTTAATTAAACACAATTCCTTTAAATACCGACGAAACTTGGGATGTTACACTTAGTCACTCTTAAATTATTCTCCACTTTAATTCCCTTAGAAAGTTACAAATTTTTAGAAAAAGTAAATTGCTTTTACATAAAACACATCTTCTAAGTAAATTTTTAATGAAATATCTTTATGATCAAGTTTTTTTCATTCACGGTTTCATAAGATTCATTTAAATAATTTTTTTACATAAATATGAAAAAAATGTATATGTAAGTAAATGGTAATAATTTCATATACACAAGTAACATAATCTACACATAACTCATGTTAACTTATTCAAATTGTTAGTTAATTTATATTCATCTACACGTAACCATGTTCACCAACACATGGCTTATTTTCTTCTACACAAATTATTGGTTACTTTTATTTACACTAACACGGAACTAAATTCACATACACATAACTCATATTTAACTACACATAACTCGTATATAGCTACACATAAAAATATTAATAAAAAAATAATTAAAATTACAAAAAAAAAAACATGATTTTTTATACATTAAGAATATTTTACAAGTTTAATTTAATATTATCAATTGTATCTACAACTTTTGTTTGTGTAGGTGAATATTGTAACATGTGTATTTAAATACAAATGGGTAAGCTATAACATGAAGTAGTTTTGTATATGTAGGTTAACATTGTGATATGTGTATATTCATATATGTGCTGTGTATGTGGTATTTCAAATCGTGTATATTAAATTTTATTGTGTGTAGGTTCATATATGTACTGTGAAGGTGATATTTTAAATTTTGTATGTGTAAATCTTATCATGCATAGTTTTATATATGTACAATGTAGGTGGTATTTCGAATTGTGTACGTGTAAATTTTATCTTGTGTTAGTATATTTGTATGTGGTATTTCGAATTATGTATGTGTAAATTTTATTGTGTGCAAGATCAATTGTATATTATGTAGGTTTTTACGAATTTTGTATAAAATTAAAATCTTCCTAGATTTGGTTAAGTTAGAAAAATTATGACGAATGAATTAATCATAAATTAAAAATACAAAAACCAAACAAATTAGAATAAAAATTAGTTTATTAGTTATATTTGTAGAAAAATTGGTCAAGACCTTTTTTGATAGATAGAACTAGCTATATTATAATATTATTTAGATTAAAAACAAAAAGATGTGTAACTTATCCCAAATAGTTGTTACTTTTCATGCATGAAAAAAGACTTGTACTAAAATGCCACTTCAGTTAAAATAAAATATAAATAAAAGAAAATTTATGATTGGTTGTAATGACTTCTCGCACTAAAAGCACTTCTAAAATGAACCTAATCCTAACATTTTCAAATCACTAAATACATATATTAACATATGTTTTTATGAAAATGTGTTGGTTTTAAACAAAATGAGATATCTTTTAACAAAATTAGTTTATGATAATTATTTTCCCGAAACGCAAAATACTTAGAAAAATACCCCAAATTTTGTATAAAGTAAAATTTTAAACCAAATTAATGTTTATAAGTAAACCTTGTATATAATATCTTATACAAAATTATATATACTTTATGTCCAGCTTTCATCAAAATAGACAGAATTACAAAGAATGTCATTTATGTTTGTACTCAATTTCACTCGTTGTCCTTTATCTTTAAAATTGACTTGTTTTGTACTTTAAGATTTCAAATGCTACATCGTTTGTCCTTTGGCCTTAAGCCATTTAGTTTTTCTCATTAAGTCAGGTCATGTGCATTGCACTTGAGGGTATATTGGTACTTTTACCAATTTAATTAATTTTTTTAATAATAATTAAAATAATATATCATATAAATTAACATCTCAGTCTTTCTTCTAGAACTCATCATCAACCCCACTACCATTCAACCTCCGGCCACCTTAGCCCACCACTACCAGCACCCACCATTGCCCACCTCCACTGGTCACCTTCTCTCTCTCTCTCTCTCTCTCTCTCTCTCTCTTACTAAACGCGCGCGCGCGCGCACACACACACTCTCTTGTCGGTATCCACCACCATAGCACCGCCAGATTTAGGTCATACAACAAAAAAAACCAAGTGTGTCGGATCTGAGTCAGTGCCGAAATCAACAGATCTGACCGGATTCACGGTCATCCTCTTTAACCCCTAATTTCCCCCTTTTTCCCGCCGCCACTTATTGTAGCTTTTAAGACCTTTAGATCTAAATTAGAGTTTCGAACATAGGGGAGGGGGCTGAAGAATGTGGTGGTCGTGGTGTTGTCGTTTTCATCCTCGCCGATATGCCGTCGTTACGACTTGGTAATGGTGATAATTTGAGGTTTTTGATTAGACAGAATTACATAAATTGTCACACCCCCATCTAGGGCCTAGGAGCATGACTACAGTTGGTACCACAATTGTAAATTAAATCAGAGTTACGTGTGTAAGCGGAAGACTTTATAAAACTTTAAGGATCAAAATGTAATATATTCAAAAGACGGGATTATAAAATACCCGTTTAAGTTGTTAACAAAACATTACTTGTTTATAATTACAAACCACCATTTTAGTTATATTAGTTTACAAAATAAATCCGAGCCATCGGATATCATAGCACTTCGTCACTCCGAGCGCTATTCTTGTTCACCTGCAAAATGTAATAAAATACGTCGGCAACGAATGCTGGTGAACATGCTGACGCTAAAATAATTTCTTTTACTTTATCACCCCTCGAAACTACGCCTGCCTCGGCCCATCGTGGCTTAGGAATAACAAAGTCAAAACAACACAATTATAAATTTGAGCCTCTACACTAGGTCACCTCAGCAAAAACCGCAGCGTTCGACTTAGTTAAGTACCCGTAAGTATACACATGGTCGTGCTTCCTATAGGAAAGCGTCCTACGACTAAGCGTGGTGCGATGTGCCCACCGCGTACTACCACATATGTAAGGATCCAGACACACATATACTACAGCCTGAGGGCTAGGCTTATACTCTTATTTATAACGGTTTTAGGAACACATAGTTCCTTGTAAACAATTTTCATATAACATGTTTGACTCATTTGAAAACAAGTTTATAAACGTTTGGGGGCGTATTCACCTTTTCTCTTTTGGATCGGCTTCAACACCGTCCGAGGGTCTTTCCCTTGCTATCTCGCACCTATAGTACGAGTATAACCATTTGTTAATCGGATATACAATCCGGCTTAAGACCTTTAGTCTTATTTTATATCTCTACCTTGAAAAACCTTTGGTTTATAAATCTCTTTTACTTGAAAACCTTTAGTTTAAAAGTAATTTATAAACCTTTAGTTTATATATAAAACCCGACGTTTCTTCTTCTCTAAGAAACGTATTCTTTTTCTTTTATTATTTAAGAATACTCATTATTACTTAAATAATATTTTCATAACAAAGAATATACATATACACTTACACACATATATACATATTTACAATTCAATCTTTTATTCTTTTCTTTGTTATGTTTAATTTTCTTTTATCGAGGTATCGAGTATAACCTCGACTTAAGGCTTAAGCCTTTAATATAATTTTATATTATATTCATTTGTAGTTACGCCTAACCTTGTTGGCGTTTTAGAAACTCTAGGAACTTGAGCAGCACTCCAACACCACTTGATCAACGTTCCTCCTTGTCGTCAAACACCAATCTTTAACACTCGTTGGCAAGTTTCTCGAGACTCATCGCCATGATGACAAACGCCTTCTTGGTTGTATGTGGGTGAAGGGTGGCACGCACTTTGAGGAAATGTTGACACGGAAATCGAGGATCGGACACGTTTATCGAGGGATTGTGGCACGTTTATCGAGGTGGATCGAGGGTATGGCTTATATATTCTAGAGAGAGGTTAGTGAGATGATTGAGAGCTGATTTTGATGTGCCTTGAATGAGATCCTGGACCTGCTATTTATAGACATTTTCGGGGGGTCCCATCGCGGTACGCGACGGCCTTCAGGGAACCCGTCGCGTATCGCGACGTAGCCCTGGTGAATCACCACGTAGGTCTGCCACGGGGCGACAAGTGGCAGACGTTGCGCCACGTGGCGGCCGTGTTGCCACGTGGTGACACGTGGCGGCAGACGATGCCACCGTGTGCCACGTGGCACACGTGTCTCAACTTGTCAGACACCCCATCGCGATACGTGATGAGTCTCTCTTCTGATCCATCGTGTAGCGCGATGGGTCAAGAAATCAGAATTTTCATTTTTAACCTTGAAGTTTGGAATTTGGCAGAATTGATCCCTAGACTTTTGAAAACTTGTCATTTTTGGCTCAAAATTTCAATGATGTTACGTCCTCCCCACCTTGAAATAAATCTCGTCCTCGAGATTGCTTCACAAGAATAAGTGGGGGTATTTCTTTCTCATTTCCGAATCTAATTCCCATGTATATTCGGGCCCTCTACGCGAGTCCCATTTTACTTTCACAATTTTCAAAGTTCGTCGTTTAAGTTTCTTTGTTTTTGAATCTTCTATTTGTATTGGTTTTTCGACAAATTTTAAGTTTTCATTAATTTCAACATCTTTTAACGGCATTGAAAGTTATTCGTCGGTCAAGCATTTTCGCAGATTTGAAACATGAAATACATCGTGTATTCCTTGCATTTCCTCGGTCAGTCGCAAACGGTATGCAACCGTGCCGATTCGTTCAAGTACCTCAAAAGGTCCAACGAATCGAGGACTCAATTTTCCTTTCTTACCGAAGCGAACAACGCCTCTCCAAGGCGAGACCTTAAATAATACCTTGTCACCAACATTAAATTCTAACGGTTTACGACGGACATCAGCGTAACTCTTTTGGCGATCATGTGCCGTCTTATGTCATTCTCGTATTTGGAGAATCTTATCGGTGGTTTCTTGGACTATCTCAGGTCCAGATAATTGATTATCTCCGGTTTCAGACCAACACACGGGCGTTCTACACTTACAACCATATAACGCCTCAAATGGTGTAGCTTGAATACTTGTGTGATAGTTATTATTGTACGAGAATTCCATTAGGGGTAAGTGGTCATCCCAACTTCCACCTAAATCGATCACACAAGCTCAGAGCATGTCTTCCAACGTTTGAATTGTCCTTTCATTTGCCCATCAGTTTGTGGATGATAGGCGGTGCTAAGGTTTAACTTTGTACCGAGTGCTTGTTGGAAGCTTTTCCGAAAGTGAGACGTAAAACGACTGTCTCGATCAGAAATTATAGACAGCGGTACTCCATGAAAAGCAACGATGTTGTTCACATAAATACGCGCTAGTCTATCCTCTGAGTACGACTCATTGATGGGTATGAAGTGTGCGGATTTTGTTAATTGATCCACAATCACCCAAATAGCATTGTGTTGTCGAGTCGTCTTTGGGAGTTTTGTAATGAAATCCATAATGATTAACTCCTACTTCCATACGGGAAGTTCGGGTTGCTGAAGCGAGTACCGAAGGCTTTTGGTGTTCAGCCTTGACTTTCAAACATGTCAAAAATTTCGCAACATGTGAAGCGACATCTCTTTTCATCCCATTCCACCAGTAGTTCGATTTGAGATTACGATACATTTTGTCACTACCGGGGTGCATTATGTACTTGGACTTACGGGCTTCGTTCAAGATTTTCTCACGCAAGTCCCCAACGATTGGTACCCAAATTCTATTGCCGAGTCTAAGGATACCATCGTCACCCTTGACTAGCGAGTCAATGGTGCCGTTACGTTTTTCATCGGAGATTTGGTTTTCGTTGATCACTTGAGTTTGAGCAGATTTGATTTGTTCGATGAGATCGATTTGGAGTTCTAAACGCAACGCTCGAACTCTTTTGGGCTTCTTATGTGCTAAAAACAGTCAATTAAATATTAACTAAATTAAACAAGTAATAAAAACTAGACCTAAGACTCAACTAAACAAAACACCGGCAAGTGAACCGGTCAATTGTACTAAGCAAAGTAAGTCCGGAATATCGAACCCAAAGGACTCTATAAATTAAGTAAATTAACTAATTAGACTCGACTTACGACACGACTATTTATTATTAATGTTTTAAGGGGGTTTTTAAAAGTAATATTAAACTAATATTAAACTAAGAAAACAAATAAGCAAGTAAACGAGAAATAAGCAACCAAACACAAGATCGGAACCAAACAGAGAAGGAATCTACCTAGGTAAGAATCCCATGCATCAACAATCATCAAGCAATGGACAAATAACATGATTATGGAAACTGATTTCTAAACGTATTCATCTAACAAACCCTAAGGACCTTTGACTGAATCAAATGAAATCCCAAAGAACAATTATTAGATTATTAAGCAATCAGTATTATTGATTTTCTCAAATTCATCAATTAGGGTTAATTAATAGTATCTAAAGCAAGCAATCTTACGAAACACTAAACCCTAGATAACTTGATAAGCTAACATGACATCATGAACATGGATAAGCAAGAATATTGTCACTAACTATCCTAGCATGCAATTGACCAAGACACATGAACAACTCCTCACCTTACATCTATTGGAATTTAGCAAAACATTTAAAACCCTAACCAACTATCAACAAGCTTCTATGATCTGATAGGCCTATTCAACCATAATAATCAAAACACCAAGTAAAGATTAAACATGAACCCTAAGATCTAAAGAACACAATCAATAGAAAACAAGATCCATGTGAAGCAATAGTTAACAATCAATCAAGATAATAAATACTTATACGCATCATGAAAACAAAATCAAGTCTTTTACTATTAAATCAACGAAACCATAATCAAAGAATAAGTCCAAAACAAGAATCAAGTCTTAAACATGTTCATCAAACCTAGGTAGACATGAAGTCTAGCCTAGCATAGTTAAAATCAAAGACAAATAACTAAACCAAAGAACCAAGGAAAACATCATAAAGATTTATGAACTAAGGTAATGAAAAAGAACGAAATAACCCGTTCGACTTAGTTAAGTACCCGTAAGTATACACATGGTCGTGCTTCCTATAGGAAAGCGTCCTACGACCAAGCGTGGTGCGATGTGCCCACCGCGTACTACCACATATGTAAGGATCCAGACACACATATACTACAGCCTGAGGGCTAGGCTTATACTCTTATTTATAACGGTTTTAGGAACACATAGTTCCTTGTAAACAATTTTCAAATAACATGTTTGACTCATTTGAAAACAAGTTTATAAACGTTTGGGGGCGTATTCACCTTTTCTCTTTTGGATCGGCTTCAACACCGTCCGAGGGTTTTTCCCTTGCTATCTCGCACCTATAGTACGAGTATAACCATTTGTTAGTCGGATATACAATCTGGCTTAAGACCTTTAGTCTTATTTTATATCTCTACCTCGATGAACCTTTAGTTCATAAATCTCTTTTACTTGAAAACCTTTAGTTTAAAAGTAATTTATAAACCTTTAGTTTATATATAAAACCTGACGTTTCTTCTTCTCTAAGAAACGTATTCTTTTTTTTTATTATTTAAGAATACTCATTATTACTTAAATAATATTTTCATAACAAAGAATATACATATACACTTACACACATATATACATATTTACAATTCAATTTTTTATTTTTTTCTTTGTTATGTTTATTTTTCTTTTATCGAGGTATCGAGTATAACCTCGACTTAAGGCTTAAGCCTTTAATATAATATTATATTATATTCATTTGTCGTTACGCCTAACCTTGTTGGCGTTTTAGAAACCCTAGGAACTTGAGCAGCACTCCAACGCCACTTGATCAACGTTCCTCCTTGTCGTCAAACACAAATCTTTAACACTCGTTGGCATGTTTCTCGAGACTCATCGCCATGATGACAAACGCCTTCTTGGTTGTATGTGGGTGGAGGGTGGCACGCACTTCGAGGAAATGGTGACACAGAAATCGAGGATTGGGACACGTTTATCGAGGGATTGTGGCACGTTTATCGAGGTGGATCAAGGGTATGGTTTATATATTCTAGAGAGAGGTTAGTGAGATGATTGAGAGCTGATTTTGATGTGCCTTGAATGAGATCCCGGACCTGCTATTTATAGACATTTTCTGGGGTCCCGCGCGGTACGCGACGGCCTTCAAGGCACCCGTCGCGTACCGCGACGTAGCCCTGGTGAATCACCACGTAGGTCTGCCACGTGGCGACACGTGGCAGACCTTGTGCCACGTGGCGACACGTGGCGGCCGTGTTGCCACGTGGTGACACGTGGCGGCATACGATGCCACCGTGTGCCACGTGGCACACGTGTCACAACTTGTCAGACACCCCATCGCGATACGCGATGGGTCTCTCTTCTGATCCATCGCGTAGTGCGATGGGTCAGGAAATGACAATTTTCATTTTTAACCTTGAAGTTTGGAATTTGGCAGAATTAATCCCTAGACTTTTGAAAACTTGTCATTTTTGGCTCAAAATTTCAATGATGTTACATAAATTGTCATTTATGTATGGATCCAATTTCACTCCTTATCCTTTATCTTCGAAATGGATATGTTTTATTCTTTACCTTTACAAATCCAACAGTGCTGGTCATTTGGCCCTAACCTAGTTAATTTTTCTCGTTAAGTTAGACAACAAATGAGAGCATATTGGTCAATGTATCTATTTAACTAAAGGTATTTATAAAAAAGAAGGAAACGAATTAAATTACTCACCACTACCAGCAACCACCACTGGTCACCTTCTCTCTCTCTCTCTCACTCTCTCTCTCTCTCTCACTCACTAAACGCGCACTCACACACACACAAACACTCAATCTCTTGTCAGTATCCACCACCATAGCACCGCCAGATTTAGGTCAGACAACTAAAAAAAAAACCAAGTGTATCGGATCTAACGTCAGTTGCAGGAAACAGCAGATCTGACTGGATTCCCTTTCATCCTCTTTAACCCCTAATTTCCCCCTTTTTTCCGCCGCCACTTATTGTAGTTTTTAAGACCTTCAGATTTAAATTAGAGTTTTGAACATAGGGGAGGGGGCTGAAGAATGTGGTAGTCATGGTGTTGTCGTTTTTATCCTTGTCGATATACTGTTCTTACGACATGGTAATAGTGATAATTTGAGGTTTTTGATTAGAAAGAATTACATAAATTGTCCTTTATGTATGCATCCAATTTCGCACTTTATCCTTTATCTTTCGAAATTGATATTTTTCTTCTTTACGTTTACAAATTCAACAGTGTTTGTCGTTTGGCCCTAACCTAGGTAATTTGTCTCGTTAAGTTAGACAACACGTGCTGGAAAATTGGTCAATTTATCTATTTAACTAAAAGTATTTATAAAAAAGGAAACGAATTAAATTACTTACCACTACCAGCAACCACCACTGCCCACCTCCATTTCTCACCTTCTCTCTCTCATACTAAACGCGCGCGCGCGCACACACACACTCACTCTCTTGTCGGTATCCACCACCATAGCACCGCCGTATTTAGGTCATACAACCAAAAAAAACCAAGTGTGTTGGGTCTGAGTCAGTTACCAGAATCAGCAGATCTGATCGGATTCACAGTCATCCTCTTTACCCCTTTTTTCCGCCGCCACTTATTGTAGTTTTTAAGACCTTCATATCTAAATTAGAGTTTCGAACATAGAGGAGGGGGGCTGAAGAATGTGGTGGTCGCGGTGTTGTTGTTTTCATCCTTGCCGAGCTTGCGTGAGTCTTTTCTTTAACTCCTCAAAATCTTCTTCTTGAAACTTTCCCCAACTGAATACTAACGACTTTCGGGTCATACCGGTCAGTGGTGCGGCTATCTTAGAGAAACCTTCGATGAATCTCCTTTAGTAGCCAGCTAACCCTAAGAAGCTTTATATATCAGTCGGATTCTGTGGAGTCTTCCAATTCGTTATCGCCTCAATCTTAGCTGGGTCCACGGTAATCCCTTCAGGATTAATCACGTGACCTAGGAATTGCACTTCTCACAACCAGAACGCGCATTTCGAAAACTTAGCATACAACTTCTCTTTCTTCAGAGTCTCCAATACTTCTCTCAGATGCTCAGCATGATCAGACTCGCTCTTGGAATAAATCAATATATCATCGATGAAGACGATCACTGACTTATCCGACATCGGCCGACACACCCTATTCATCATGTCTATAAATGCTGCGGGAGCATTCGTTAGACCGAATGACATTACAAGGAACTTGTAGTGTCCATACCGCGTCCGAAACACTGTCTTAGGGATGTCTGCCTCCTTCACTTTCAGTTAATGATAGCCTGATCTGAGATCTATCCGGGAGAACCAACTTGAACCTTGCAGTTGGTCAAATAGATCATCAATCCTTGGTAAAGGACGCGATAGTCAATGCACATTCTCATACTTCCATCCTTCTTCTTCACGAATAACACTGGTGCGCCTCACGGGGAAACACTTGGCCTAATAAAACCTTTGTCGAGGAGTTCTTGTAGCTGGGACATCAATTCCTTTATCTCGGACGGTGCTAGACGGTAAGGCACTTTCACGACGGGTTGGGCTTCTGGTACTAAATCTATCTAGAATTCTATCTCTCGCTCCAGTGGCAACCCCGGAAGATCCTCTAGAAATACTTCTAGGTAGTCGCGCACAATAGGAACATCTTTCATTTCTTTTGTCTAGGCCGTAGCGTTGACAACATACGCCAGGTAGGCACCGCACCCTCGCCCTAACAAACCCTCGGCTTTTATCATCGAAATGACATTAAGCGCAGAATTTTCCTTATAGTCTTGAACCTTCACCGCACTACCATCCAAGGACTTTAACCTTATTATCCTACTCATACACACTATCTGAGCCTCATACTCAGATAAACAATCCATTCCAAAACCACATCGAACCCTCCGAAGGTCATAACATACAAGGTAACAGGGAACTCATGTCCCTCTAACTATATCTTACAGTTCTTAACCATTCTCATTATTTTAACCGAGGTGTCACTAACGGTTTCTACTATAAAAGTTTCAGACACTCGGCAACATTTCATTTTAGCTAATTTACTAAATGGTATGGCTACAAAACTTTTGTCCGCACCTGAATCAAATAATACTGAAGCGGATATACCATTTAGTAGAAACGTACTTGTGACAACATCTGGAATCTACTTGTCTTGTTCCTGGGTTAACATGTAAGCTCTGGTCCTCGGCCTAGTCTGATCGGCATCATTCTTTCCACTCCCTCCGGCTCCACCATCGGTGCATTCCTTGGCAAAATGGCCCGGCTAACCGCACTTGTAGCATGCGGGTTTTGCAGTACAATCGGGAGCATAATGCCCCACCTTTCCACACTTATAACAGGCATTCGATCCCAGCCTATATTCCCCACCATGAGCCTTACCACACTTATAGCAAACATCCGATCCTTTAATCCACTTACACTCACCCCCATGCATATTTCCACACGTCTTGCACGGTCTCTTCTCCCATACTTTCTACTTCTTATCCTTGGAGTTCCATAATCGAGTACCGGGTCATTTGACATGACTGACCCACTTCTTATCTTTCTTCTCTTATTCCACCACCACATCGTCCACAGCCAGGTCTTCATAAACCATCCCTGCGAGCTCGACAGCAGATTCAAAAGTAGCAGGTTTGTTTGCCCTGACCAACGTGCGGACCTTCTGTGGTAATCCCCTAACATAGCACTTGATTCTTTTAGCCTCAGTGTTAACTATATCGCGTACCAACCTAGACATTCGGTTGAACTCTGTGTTGTACTCACGATGTGTCATCATTCCAGCTTTCAAGTTTAGGAACTTCATCTCCGCCCTCTCAACTTCGGCATCAGCACAGAGCTTCTTCATCACTAATTCCTTCAGGTCCTACCACCTCATTGCCTTAATATCCTCTTGACTCTTCCTCTACTCAATCGACTCCCACCAGTACATTGCTTCATCTCCGAAGGACTGGGTAGCATAACCCACAGCTTGGTTGGGACGGCACTCGCTAATGAGGATAACCTTATCCATAGTGGTTATCCATTGGAGAGTAGCGATTGCGTCTCCCAAACCAGTCAGCTTCGGCGGATCGCAACCTTTCAATGACTTGTAGTTGCACCCACCTCGGCCCCTCCTCCTATCATCAACCTTCACTGACATAACCACACTCGAGGCCTCCCTCTCCCTTTCATCATCTTTCCTACCATCACCTCCCGCCCTTTCAGTAGTTCTTTCACGGCCTCCAGCAGACCCTTCAGGATTCAAGTTCTTCACAACAGTGGCTACAGCTTGAACAATGGCTGCTTGGATTGCGGGGTCCAGTTGGTGCCCCTCGTTATTGTTCGGGTTTTGTCCTGCTGAGCTACTTTCACCTCCGGTGTTGGAAGCTATTTCTACCAAAGGTCGTCGCACACGAAGAGGCCTGCCACGACGTCCAGTGCGGACTCCTGCTCCAACAACTGCCCTAGATCCAGCCATCGTATTTTGGAAAGAAAAACACAAACGTCATCACTCAAAAAACTATTTAGTACAAGGATAGTAAGGCTAACAGGTAATAACAGTGGCAAGTTGTGATTAGCTGATCACGTTACTTTCCGTGTCCTATACACTTCCCCTTATGAGTCCATTTGTGCTGGTTCTACTTTAAATAGTCAATCAACCAAACAATCAATTAATCCTATCCCTAACGTTCACATATCCTTTCTTTAGCAATTAAGCTAACATTAACATACATATTTAACCATACTCTTTACCTTTACTGAGCTTGCTTGAGTGACACATGGTTATCTTGAACTGGCATCTTCTTTCTTTGTTTACTTAAATCCCATTCTCTGTTCGAGTCTAAGCATGTAGGATGCTTAAATCTCTCGAAATTTGCTCTGATACCAAATTGTAAGGCCCCATTACCGGTGCCCTACTTTGGACGTTGGATTTACTCATAAACATAGTTCTAAATATCAGAGTTAATTAAAACTTGCGCGGAATATAAAACTTTCATAAAACATTACATATTAATCAATAACTTGTCTTAAAACATTCTTGTCTTTCAACATTAAAACATTAAACATAAAACAACTTGCGCCTTCAGATGCCAGAATCTTATTCTTCTGCCATATGTCCCCGCTCAAGCCAGCTGTCTCATTCTACTAACCTGCATGCATACTAAAAGTCAGCTACGCTGAGTGAGTTCTAGTTAATTACATATCATAAAATATGTTCACTTACCTTCAATTATGCATACGAAGACACATAATAAATACTTTACTATTTTACTTTCATTACATAACTTCATACATATGTACATACTTTATTACTTTCATACTATATATTTACAGTCCATTCTATCTCAGGTATTATTATGGTCTAATCCCTTCCTTTTCTATCTTAGACGTTATTAGGGTCTGATCCCACTTTCCTTTGTCTATCTCAGATATTATTAGGGTCTGATCCCTTTCTTGACTATCTCAGATATTAGTAGGGTCTGATCTCTCTTTACTTCTCTATCTCAGATATTATTAGGGTCTGATACATCTCTTCTCTATCTCAGATATTATTAGGGTCTGATCCCTTACTTCTTCATCTTCGTACATTCTGTTTTTACATACTCGTAACATACATATACATTCTTTACTTCTTCATACATATTCATATGTTGCACACATATCTATCATACACATTCATCTACTTTATACATACCTCCCTTGTCAATACGTGCAATATCCGAAGATCGTTCACGTACCGACAAGCTTTCGTTCACATTCAAGATATACATAATTATCATATAAATCATACATGGCATACACTTACCATTTAAGGTAAGTGTATTAACTATCACATCGAGTATGCACACAGCCCCGAAAACATAACAAGGAAATGGGGCTAGAAACTCATCTGAATGTGGTTACGTTCACCGTTTATGGTTAATCCTTTCTTGAGCTGTGCACGACTAACTTAAACGAGTCGATTTACGAACACGGTCAAGTCTTGATGTTGTTTTGGTTTGTCTTGATGTTCCAGCACCAACAAGCTCGGGTTTTGGCCTTCGAATTTTGGTTCGGGTTTTAGGATAGTGTTAGTGTGTGTTTTTGATGGTGTAGGCTATGGTGTAGAGATAAATAAAAATGGAAAGGTTTAGGGTTTAAGGGGTATTTATACTCCTTTAAGCCCATGGACCTAAGGCCCATTCCATCTTTTATTCTATCTTCTAAAGTCCAAGCCCATCATCTTATAGTTTTTCTATCTAAACCGACACACGACACTTTATAGAATAAACAAAATTTCATTTATTTATTATAATCAAAAGTAGGAAGTTACATCCTCGCCTATGCGTCACAACAACTTAAGGTTCATGAAAAGAATTATACGACGCACGACCTTGAGCTCAGTGCTGTTGTATTCGCGTTGAAAATTTTGAGACACTATTTGTATGGAACGAAATATGTTGTATTCACCGACCACAAAGAGCCTCCAACATATTTTTGACCAAAAAGATTTAAACATGAGGCAACGACGATGGGCCGAACTTCTTAGTGACTATGATTGAGAAATACGTTATCATCCCGGTAAAGCAAACGTAGTAGCTAATGCCCTTATTCGTGAATCCCATGTCAAAAGCATTCTCCTTCTAAGCGTCGTTATCCAAACCGATCTTCAACTACGTATCTTTGAGGCCCAACACGTCTCTATCACTGAAGGCAATATGTACAAAGAGATTTTGTGTGGTGCTAAACTCCTACTCGAAACCAAGTATGATGGTTTGCTCTATTTTCTTAACCGCCTTTGGGTCCCAGATCGTGACAATCTTCGCACATTTATAATGGACGAAGCTCACAAGGCATGATTATCTATCCACCCCAGTGCGGATAAAATGTATTTCTACCTTTGAACTACTTTCTGGTGGCCCGGCATGAAGAAAGATATCGCTATCTATGTCAGAAAATGTTTAACATGTGTTAAGGTAAAAGCCGAGCATCAAAAACCTACTGGTTTGCTCGTGCAACCTTTTATTCCAGTCTGGAAATAGGAGAACATTACGATGAACTTCGTCACAAAACTTCCAACCACCAAGAGGCAGCATGATAGTATTTGGGTAATCGTCGATCGGTTAACGAAATCAGCCCATTTCATTCCCATTCGGGAAAAGCTTTCGATCGTGCAGCTCGCTCAAATATATGTCAACGAGATTGTTTGTCGCCATGGTATACCTTTGAGTATTATATCTGACCGTGATGGTCGTTTTGTGTCACATTTTTGGAATTCGCTTCAAACTGCCTCGGGAACCCATTTAGATCTTAGCACCACTTATCACTCTCAAACGGATGGTCAGACTGAAAGAACCATTTAAACCCTTGAGGAGATGCTAAGAACTTGTACGCTTGATTTTGGTGGAAATTGGGATACTCATCTTCTGTTTGTTGAGTTTTCATACAATAATAGTTATCATTCGAGCATCAAAATGGCTCCAATCGAAGCGCTCTACGGCTGTAAATGTCGTTCTCCTATTTGTTGGAACGAGATTGGTGAGACTCAGCTCATTGGACCCGAAATGGTACAAGATGCCACCGAAAAAATAGCTCAAACTCGTAATAATCTGCTTACTGCTACAAGTCGCCAAAAGTCTTACGCTGACAAGCGAGGACGACCCTTGGAATTCGAAGTCGGCGACCTTGTCCACCTCCACCGGTCACCTCTCTCTCTCTCTCTCACTCACTAAACGAGCACACACGCACACACTCACTCTCTTGTCGGTATATACCACCATAGCACCGCCGGATTTAGGTCATACAACCCAAAAAACAAAAACCAAGTGTGTCAGATCAAACGTAAGTTGCCGGAATCAGCAGATCTGACCGGATTCGTTGTCATCCTCTTTAGCCCCTAATTTCCCCCTTTTTTACACCGCGACTTATTGTATTTATTAAGACCTTCATATCTAAATTAGAGTTTTGAACATAGGAGAGGGGGCTAAAGAATGTGGTGGTCGTGGTGTTGCCGTTTTCATCCTTACCGATATACCGTCGTTACGACTTGGTAATAGTGATAATTTGAGGTTTTTGATTAGATAGAATTACATAAATTGTCATTTGGCCCTAACCTAGTTAATTTGTCTTGTTAAGTTAGGCAACACATGAGGACAAATTAGTCAATGTATCTATTTAACTAAAAATATTTATAAAAAAAAAAGAAACGAATTAAAATACTTCATATCCACCTCCACTCATTCTCTTTCCCGTTTACCACCACCGTAACCAGCACCCTGCCACCACCAATCCCCGTCATAAACCCTTAATTGGTGTTGGAACTTCAACAATTGTTGACAACCACGAGCCTGGGAAATCATTCACAGCCCTTCAAAAACCACCCTTTAATCCTCACCAAAAATCTACATTAGCTCCTTAATCTCCCGCTCATCAACGCCGGAAATCGGTGAATCACATATCTCAGTTCCTTAACCCACTATCATTTAATCACAGATCTACAAATCTGTGGATATCAGGTGAGAAATTTAAATCACAAATCTGTAAACCGGATATCAGTTGGTCATAGTCAGCGGTGATGGTGGTGGCTGGATATGAGACTCTTTATATCCTCGACGATGACCAAGGCTGGAAGAGGAAGGAGATAACCGAGAGTCTGGTATGGTTATTGTAAACTCTTTATTGGATTCTTTGAACGAAGTTGTGCCATCGGTGAAAGGGAGTTCGTGGTGCGACAGTGAAATATGCGTTTGAGGATCTGGTTATCATGTTTTAGATGGTTGATTAGTGTTCTGTCAGAAAGGAATTGGGTACATTGTGTTGATTTTTGGATTAGGGCTTTGATTGGGATAATTTGGGGAAGATGAGAATGCGATTGAACATTTGTTTGTAAAGATGGGATGTGATGATTTGTTTAATTCTTTCTTTTTTTTTTTAACTAAAATACTCTTTATTAAGACATAATTACATATATTGTCCGTTATTGTACGTACCTAATTTCATTCATGGTTCTTTATCTTTAAAATTGATATGCTTTATCCTTTACGTTTACGAATCCAACAATTTTTGTCATTTGACCATAACCCAGTTAATTTTATTCGTTAAGTCAACACACGTTCTCATCATATGAGGTCAAATTAGTCATTACAAACTTAATACTCTCTCTCTCTCTCTCTAGCCATACCCAGCCACCACCACTCCCAATTTCCCACCACTTGTTCACCAACCTCCCCATCCCCAAATCTAAACCCTACAACCACCAAGACTACCGTCACAACCTGAACAACCACCGTTGCTGCAACCACCATCATTAACGCTTGCACTCAGATCTTGCTTCCCTTGACAAGCCGGCCACGACATATTTCCTGCAAGTAACCTCAAATCAGTGGTGGTTGAACACGAATCTAAGGTTGCAGGACTTGATTTGGTTAGATCGGTGGGCTGATGGTGTGTTACACCATGTTTGTGGCTGCCGACGAGTTCAACAAGCTCAGATAGTGGTGGTTAAATAAATATTTGAAATAATTAACTAAAACTTTACAAGGTCAGAGCTGGTGATAAAATTGATTGTACCGTTTGTTATGGTTGGTCCCCTATACTGGTGAAACCATAAGCCTCCCAATCAGTTTGTTGAAGCCTATACTGGTGAAACATAAAGGACGATATTTGTAATTATGTCCTTTATTAAATAGGTACATTGACCAACTTTCTCTCAACGTGTCCTAACTTAACGAGAAAAACTAACTTGGTTAGGGCTAAAGGACAAGCACTATTGGATTTGTAAACGTAATGGATAAAGCGTATCAATTTTGAATATAAAGGACAAGGAGTGAAATTATGTATAAACATAAAGGACAAATCTGTAATTATGTCTTTCGATTACTAAAACGTTGATGATTTGTTGACTTTATGTGAGAATTATATTAATCTGTTAGATAAGGTTTCCATTTGGTGGATGAGGATCGGGGATAACATGCTGGACAAAGCTAGAATGTTTCTAAAATGGTGTTTGAATTCGTCAGGACATTGTTTCAGAGTATAAAAGCTAAGAGGTTGAGATTATACATACTTTTTAGTCAATTATTTCAAATATTTATTCAAAATAAATGGGTAAAATGATCAATTTACCCTTATGTACAATGCACATGTCCTGACTTAACGAGAAAAATTAACTGAGTTAAGACCAAAGGACAAATGGTGTAACATTTGAAATCATAAAGTACAAAACAAGTCAATTTTAAAAATTAAAGGACAACGAGGGAAATCGGGTACAAACATAAAGTACAATCTTTGTAATTTTGTCACCAAAATATAGTATATATCTATATTATATTATTAAGCATGACGGGTGGGCAATCTACATAATTTCACAATTTAGGGACAAGGACATAAATGACTTTTCACAATTGGGCAAAAAAAGTAATTTTTCAAGACATGAATTCATTGTTAAAGCATTTAGTACAAGTTGATAAAACTTCACGTTTTGTTAAATTACTTTATACTCCTTTGGCATTTATCATTCATTCAAGGGAGGATGGTGATGGGTCATGACATTTCATCTTTATATTAATATAATAATAATTTTCAATATAATTGGCATTTATCATTCATTCAAGTGAGGATGGTCATCGGTCATAACATTTAATCTCTAATAATAATTTCAATATTAACCCTCCATTTTTAAGATGTTAAATTAATTGTAATCATTCATCCTTTTTCGTTTCAATTCGAAGGGGTGGAGTGAAACCTTCCATCCTTTAGAGTCTATAAATATCACCAAACAAATCAGTTCTACAAATCAATTTCACAAACCTTAGAATCAGTTATGTTGTATTGATACAACCCACAACTCCTCTCGACAGCAGCATCGGCACAACCTAATTACGCCTACAATTATTTCTACTTGTGTTGATCAACCTCTTAACTTTATTTAGGTGTCTGTTCCAAAATCCGTTGCCATTGCTAAATGACATGTCGGTCGGGGAAGGTTAAAAAATATACAAAGGGAATGTAAGTTTTTTTATTTTTATGTTGGCCACTTATCTTACTGTTGACATGTTTTATAAAACAAAAATGTGGCCTTTTTTATTATGGTTGAAAGCTTGTGTGGAAGCCAGGCGTGTTGTAAATGAAGAACCATATGAAGTTGGATTACATACACATGGTTGTTCTGGTGGCCCCGAAGAAGGGAGGTTAATATTTTTAAATAATGTAAGTTTAAGTTTATTGTTGTTGTTATCATTATTATTATTATTATAGGTGGAATTGTGACATGTTAATGAATACAATATTTATGTTTTTGCAGGCTCCAAAACTTTTTAACATGAAACTGAATTTTGTTGAAGCTTTCATGAAGGGTTTTTTAAACTTGGTTAAGACTACCTATAAGGTAATCTTGAGACCATGGATTATTTTGAATCAACAAAATTTTGTTGTTTAAAGACCAATATATGTTGACGTGGAAGTTAAAGACTTTGTGAAGCCTCATAATGCAACAGAGTGTATCTTAAGAATATGCGTAGGAGTTGCAGGTTGTTGGGAATACCTTTATTGAATATTTGGCTATTTGACTTTTAAAAGTTAAGGATGAATGAGTTTCATTTGTTCTTCATGTAGGGGCGAGCCCTAATATCAACGTAAAGTATAGAAATGGTTGTTATTATCCTCTTCAAAATATTTTTGTGAAAACTTTTCTTGTACATGGTTACTAACCAATCCCGATTCTTGCTATCGTGCATTAATTAAAAAAATATATATCCTAGCTGACAAAACAAAAAGAGGCCATTATGTCCCTATTGCTTTTTTAACCCTACGTTTTATTCAATAAATAATAAACTTACATGGTACTCAATATAATCATGCTCTATAAACCAATTAATTCGTTTGCCTTTAAAATTTACAAACCTAACTTCTCTTCAACAACTATTGGCTAACAATTTTCAATGTTAATGGATTCCTAAACGCCCTACCAAGCATAATGAATTTGTCCATAACCATAATATTGGTCATAAACAAGCGCAAAATTCTCTTCGATCACGACTTACTTCTATATATCACATTACTAAAACTACATCACAACGTTTCATAAAAACAATGTTATCGGTTCGGGTCGAAGGAACAGATGAAGAAACCAAGCCCTCAGAAAATGGTTGGTACAAAGCTTCATTAGCTAAATACCTTCATATATTCACATATTTGACAAGGTGCCAGTGCATAAACAAACCCACACTATAAAAACACTATGAGAAAAGGAAAACGCATACACCACAAGTAACACAAACACAGATTCTCATATTGTCATAGAATGCTACACTACATCGCATCGGTGTAATGGTTCAAAACACGACAGTAATAACAATCAGTTTGATGAAAAGCATAAATCATAAGTTGTTGTCCAACTTATTCACCTTTTTAAAATAGGAATGTCAATCCATATACCAAACAAGTCCTATACCAAAGGTCTTCACCACAATATCACCTATCATCTCATTACACTCATCTCTAATATTTGGTTACTCGTGCTCACACCAATAACCAATTACACACTACACCAAACACTATAAACAACACGATAGGAAATTTTCTTGAACCCACGACAACGCGCGGGCACTCCTGCTATGTGATGGTTATGGCTTATAATTTCAGTTCAATGAGTCGCACACATTACATCCTACGGATTTCTTATTCATCTTATCATAAACTATACCAAGTACAAATTTTGCTATACCAAATGTGGGTACCATAATGAACGAAACTCTTTACCTACCAAACCCCATTGCGTCCCCACCACAACATGTGGCCTTTTTTGAAGCATTAAAGTTTCCATGATGGACTTAGAATTTATAGTAGGTCCTTTGGATATTTAAAATACAAAGCCAAATTGGAAATAATGATGTTTCCCTAAGCAAGATATCGTTTTTGCGTTTGTGTGTCTCCAGTTTTATAGTCTGAAGACGTGTTTGAGTAAGAAAATCCAACTCCGGCCGAGGATTCCAAGAAAAGGACATTTGCAACTGCAAAGATTAAATACCATTCTTACTCAGTTTTTGTTGCTATTAAAGATATATACAAGTCTTACCGTTGTTCCATGCGTATTTATTTCGTGACAGAGCCGTATTATCAAATTACTGTTTATTATTATTTTTGGTTTTTATAGTTTGTAATTATTATATTTTTTCTTTAAGTGAGTACCTAGCTTTTGTATTCATGTCTCAATAGCTACTTGCGGATGTGAACCTTTTCGATTTAGTTTAGGTTTTATGCAATTGATCGTGACAAATTTGGATCAAATGTCGGATTGCATTCCACTTAATTTGTTGATTATGAGATCTTCAAGCTCTATTGAATGCTAATTATGATATTTTATCTTTCAATTTCTTGTAGGAGGTCTTATTTTACTTGTTTACTTTACTTATAGCTAGACTGACTTCAATACTGAATGAGGCAAATACATATTCTATTTTAGATCAATTTTGTATGAACACTTAAAAGCAAATTTTCATATTTGGATGTATTCATTCAATAAGGTTTATCATGATGAACTCTCTATGCATCTGAACATATAGTGAATGATCGACCAGTTTTGTGGTTTAATGTGCATTTTGCCTCAGCTCGCGTGTAAGTATATAAGAATGTTAAATGATAAAAGTGGACAGCACCAAAAGATAATGCATGGTTTAATGACCTTGTTAGTTCTTGCTACAACATTCACGTATTAGGACACACATCAATATTTTAGTGTGCATCCATGCACAAAAAAAAATCAAACAAACCACATACACAAGCGGTAGTGCCCTCGCACTGATAACCCATTACACACCACACCAAACACTACAAATCAATACGAAGGAATAATTTGCGCGAACCTGCGGCACAGCACGGGCACTTATGCTAGTTTTTTATAAAGCTGACTTTATGTTCATAACACTAACTTGGCAATAACTTGTGATTAGTGTGTTTAACCATGTAATTAGTCCATTAATGAACCTTCTAATCACATCCTTGTGTATTTGTATAATCTTTTGTTTATCGAACTTCCCAGGTAATTAACCGTTCATTCATTAGGTGTATATGAACCTTTTAATTACGCCCTGCTTGCAGTGCGCGCATATAATGTATATATGTGTGAACCCTCGGGTGGGCAAAAGTAAAATTACACTAATTTTGACGTTATTTTACTAATCTCGTGAAATAACGTTAAAAGTGGCGGAAGGTTAATCAGGCATCATGTGGTGGCGTTGATAGCCGAAAGACAAGGGCACATGCACCAATCAGCCGGTGTCCCGATGATTGAGTGTTATGTGCCTTATGTCCAAGGCTTGATGCAAAACTACTATCGAGCCGGGGGTCTCACCGGAAGCAGCCCCTCTATCCCTATGGGATAGAGGTAAGGCTGTCTACATCTTACCCTCCTCAGACCCTACCATAGCATTGTTATTGGTGGGATATACTGAGTATGATGATGATGATGATGATGATGATCATTAGGTGTATGTTTATGATCATTTTAGAATAACTTTATAATCTCATTAATTAGTGTATCTCTAGTTTTGTTAACTCATAATTAGTTTGTATTATGCCATTTATATGTGGGTGAACATCAACACTACATGAGTGACGTAAAGAATTGATTATGGATGAGTTTTGCTCACTTAGTTATAGGATTTTGTTTAGGAAATAAGAAGATAAAGAGCTTGTGCTGCTTCCACTTCGTGATGCTCAGTTCGACATCTCGACACTCCAAGTCCTTGCTTTTGATTGAAAACCGGTACCGAGTTCCATGCGTTTGGTTTATGGGAAGAGAACGTAGAGTGTTTCGGGGTCTAATTCCGGAACGTAGAGGTGTCCTGGGTCTAATACCGGATTGTGGAGGTGTCCGGGTTCGGTTTCGTAGCCACTACCGAGTATGTTTGTAAATCAAGAGGGAATTGAGAGTTGAGGGTGGGGGTCGGCACACAGAAGGAATGAGAGTTGTGTTAAATATTGAAGTTGATGAGCTTATAGGAGCATGGAGACGTGGCTTTACATCTTGGTTAATCAAGTGTGCATGGGAGTTTGAGACTTTGAGTGTAATATTGGGTTTGGAAAAATGGAAACAAAAGAGATGGGTTGAGGTAAGGAGACAAGGAGATGATGTAAAAACATTTTTTAGGCGGAAATTTTTTAGGTTTGTTTGGTCGGGGGTCATACTAAAATACTTTTTCTATCGGGTTTGGGTCCGGTCATACTAAAAAAACATAATCAAATTAAATTTTGTATAATTAATAAAAGTACGTTAAGCATCATTACAAATACATAACTAGCGACGAAACTAGAAGCTTTTAAGCGAGGGTCTTTAGTGTATATTTTGTTTAAGATTATAGCTTTTACAAATGCAAAATGACAACAATTTAGTATCCTAAAACTGTTTCCAGTGTGTGTATATATATATATAGAGAGAGAGAAGATGGTTAAAGAGAGAAATGATATTACTACAAGAAATGTGAGAAATAAATATGGGTCACTAGTTTTGTTTTAAGTTTTAAATGCTTAAAGCAACATAAAGAAAGTATTAATCATTCTCTTTCTTCAATTAATATAACTAATAAACCATAATACTTATATACTTAATTAATATAACTAATTAAATTATTATAATTGAAAAATATTATTAAAAACTTATTTATTTTTATAACTTATTTTTTGTGTCTTGAATTTTTATCCTACACAAGTATAATTTATTCATACATTAAAATTTATTTCTATCCAAAACTAAATTACCAACTCAATATATTAATATCCATAATACATACTTACATTATAATGAATGATACCAAAATACTATTTTACATGTGTTTGCATTAAAAATCAACAAAAAACATACAGTCTACACAAAAACGTATAATCTACACTTGTTCTAAGAATAAGACAAAATATAACCTACATACGAAAAACATATAACCTACACACAAAATTTATCATCAATGAAATACACACGCACACAAAAACATATAACCTACACACGAAAAACATATAACCTACACACGAAAATTTTATCTTACACAAATACAATTTATTTATACATTAATTTCTTTTTATTCAAAACCAATTTCTTCAAACTCAACATATCAATATTCATCAACACGTAGTTACATTGTGATAAATAATACAAAAAAATTATCTTACACATGTTTGCATTAAATGTCAATGAAAAATATACAACCTACACAAAAACATATAACTTACACTTGTTCTAAGAATAAAAAAACATATAACCTACATACGAAAATCATATAACCTACGCATGTGTAGGATATGTGTATCTTTGTGTAGTTTATATAATTGTTGATGCCGAATTCCATATGTAAGTTGTATGTTTTTTGTATGTTGTACGTTTTTATCGCTCAAAACAAGTATAGGCTATATAACTTTGTGTATGTTGTATATTTATTGTTTACATTTAATGGACACATTTGTATGATATTTTTTATTATTATTTATGACAATAATTTTTATAGACATACCAATTGAAAAATATATATATATTATCTTTTGATATTTAGCGTTAAAAAACATGCTAATAAATTGAGTGGAAATTATTTTTTTAATATAAAGAATGGTATTATATGAATAAATTGTATTTATGTTGAATAAAATGAAGAATATGTAAATAAAAAATAAAACTAAAGTAGTGTTTTTATCTTTTTAATTATTAGGCCATGGGGTATACTCTAACTCATCTTAATTCCACATAAGCTCCACGTCACTTAATTTTTTCTCTTTCATTCTATGTCATCCAAAGGAAATTGTTTAACCTCCATTTAACACATAATTAATATAACAGATCAATTAGTAATTAATATATAATTAATGCATATTGTTCTTTTTAACTCTTTAAAAGCATAACCCATGGCCCATTTTAACACACTTAACACAAGTGGGGAGTGGTTTAATCCATCTTTAAAGTGTCATGTCACTTTAACCTATGTATAGGTTAGAGTATACCCCATGGCCTTAGAGTATACCTCATGGCCTTATAGTTAAATTAGTTAGATATATTAATTAGAAAGATATTTATTATGGTTATATTAGTTGTATTAATTGGAGAAAGAGAGAGTGCATTTATTGTTACATTTAAATCTATTTTATTTACTTTTAAATATTTAAAATCTAAAATAAAACTTGTGGTTCATATTCATTTCTCTCATTTCTTGCAATAATTTGATTTATTTCTTGAACTAATATATATATATATATATATATATATATATATAATATTCCGTAGTATATGACAATATTTCTTTTACTAATATAAAGTAAAAAAACAAATAAAGTAAAATAGTAAATAAATTAAAACGCCTGGATATTTTTTTACTAAAGTTGACAACTGACAAGAAAACATTAATCTAAATTATTAATATTAATATTTATTTGACAAGAAAACTATAATGACAAGCTTTACTACGTATTCAAATAAAGTTTATTTACCAAAATGTCTTTATCAACTCATTTTCTTCACAGAGCTCTTCACGCTACTCCGGCTCTTCACGCTACTCCGGCAACATGAAACTATTCTCGCACATATAAAAAATTCTGGTGAAAACTTATTTTTCTTTTTCTCAATGATTTCAAAAGTTTAAGAGGGGCGATTGCCAAATTTTATGGAGGACGATCGAAATTTTCGCGTATATATAACATTAAAATCTATTTTTAAGGTGAGCGATTGCCCCCCTTTGTTTACCATTGGGTCCGCCCATGTTTACATAGATACATTTGGTTATTAGTAATAGTTTAGGTTCTAATCTTGGTTATTAGAGTAATACGAAGTGATTAGGTGATATTAAATGGATATTAGATGTTCATATCATCCTTAAATGTTTGTATGGTTATGTACCGTTAATATAAATCAACGAAGGATTTTTAAAATAAATAATAGACGCTCGTAATTCGTTTCATGTTTGATGTCAAGATATTTTAAAAAAACTCATTATATAATACAATCGTATGACAAAGAATTCAAACCTCTTGGTTCGTTTATACATATACGAGTCATTTAAAATATCACCAACGTTTGAATTAATTGGATCGCTTCGGATATCCAAGTAAATTCATAAAGTATATATATATAAAGTATATATATATATATATATATATATATATATATATAACGTGCATGTGAGGGTTTCTTGTTTAACATAATGTGATTCAGTTACTCAAGTTTAATCGTAATTGATAACTGTACGGAAAATGATCGACTAGTTTAACGGGGTGTCACAGTCTAAGTGGTGTAAGTCCATTGTAATGTAATTTTTGTTTGTTTTTTTGTGGCTCCTCAGTGCTCGGTGAAGGGATCTTTAGTTTCTTTCTCTTTTGTTGTTATAGATCTTTGGTGGTTATGAAATTTACAGTTAAAAAAACGTAAATTTAAAGTTAATTTAGCTTAACTTATGGATTTGTGTTTAAGTTTAGTTTAAAATATGTTTAGTAGTAATAAATAGTTATTTTTGTATTTTACTTGGTAAAAGTGTTTTCTAAACTTTGTCATCATTTCTTTAAAAACAACAAGATAATAATATTGAAAGCAAAATAATTGTTAAAACAAAATCTAAAGTGAACAAACACACTAAAATTGGAACGTGTAGAAAACATAGGAAGGTGATTTTCATTTATTTTAATCTAATTTTAGTGAGTTAAGAGCACTCCCAGCACGTAACTTTCTTGGCCTACTCTTGAGATGCGTGAACAACCAAGATGCTGACTACCTCCTAAGGGAAGTACACGAAGGCATCTGTGGAGTACACGCATGTCCTCCGCGCTGTTGTAGCCAAGCTAAACAACGCGGGATACTTTTGGCCGGGGATGCATACGGATGCACTGGCATACATCAGAAAATGCAGGTCTTGCCAGCTTTACGCACCCAACACGCACCGCCCAAAGAATGAACTTGTTCCAGTCACTTCTTCATGGCCATTTCAGAAGTGGGCCATCGATGTGACAGGCCCATTTCCTACAGCAGCAGGAAATGTTCAGTTCCTAGTGGTAGCCATCGACTACTTCACCAAGTGGATAGAAGCAAAACCTTTAGCCCAAACAACCGCGAAACATATCAAAAAATTTATTTGGGAATTTATTATTTGTCGTTTTGGACTTCCACAGAATTTGGTGAGCGATAACGGCACCAACTTTGCTGACAAGAAGCTACAACAGTGGCTAAAAGAACTTCAAATCACCCACACCTTTACCTCAGTGGCACACCCGCAAGGTAATGGTGAAGTGGAAAGAGCAAATAAGAGCATTGTCGAAGGCATCAAGAAGAGACTATCGGAACACAGATCCGGCTGGGTGGACGAGCTTCCGCACGTCCTTTGGGCAAACAGAACGCTAAAGAAGGCCAGTACGGGAGAAACCCCGTTCAGCCTCACTTATGGCACTGAAGCCATGGTCCCGGTCGAAATTGGCCTACCCTCACCAAGGGTCTTGAGTCAGCCAGAAGACAATGATGCGGAAAGACGGTTGGATCTAATGCTAACCGAGGAACGCAGAGACTTAGCCGCAGTGCGTGAAGAGAACTACAAACAACAAATGCAAAAGTACTACAACACGCGGGTAAAACTCTGCAACTTCAATATAGGAGACTACATACTGCGTAACAACGAGGCTTCAAACCAAGAGCGCCCGGGAAAGCTGGCCCCGGTCTGGGAAGGGCCATACATTATCAAAGAAATCCTGGGAAAGGGCGCATACCGGCTCGAAAGGCTCGATGGCACTCCCATCCCAAGAACATGGAATGGAGCTCAATTACGCAAATGTTATATGTAGATCAATTCCGAAACTTGTAAAGAAAAGGCCTAGAGCCACTTCTAATGGAAATGATTCTCCTTTCATAATGTGTTTACCTTTATACTTATGAACTTCCCACTGATACCGGTATTCACCGCGTAAACGGGAAGAAGTAAGTCGTTACGTGTGGAAGGCGGAAAAAACCCGCATAAACACAACGTTAAGGGAAACCTAAACGCAGGTATGATGTAAGTAAAGTTTAGCCATCCTTGTAAGTGCAAGTGACGGTCTTACCCGCACAATCACGAACAAGGAAGCAAAACTTCAACCTATCATATACCACGTTCAAAGGTTATCCTAAAAAAAAAAAAAAAAAAAAAAAAAAAAATGAGGAAAACCTACACGCAGGTCAGATATGGGTAAAGTTTAGCCATCCTACTAAGTGCAAGTGACGGTCATACCCGCACAATCACGAAAGAGGAAGCAAAACTTCACACCTATTATCTACCACGTTCAAAGGTTAACTTATCCTCAAATAAGGTAAACCTACACGCAGGTCAGATGGTAAAGTTTAGCCATCCTACTACGTGCAAGTGACGGTCCTACCCGCACAATCACGGAAGAGGAAGCAAAACTTCACACCTATCTACCACGTTCAAAGGTTAACTTATTCTAAACACTTGGAAAATTGCTAATTTAAACTTAAGTATGTAAGTCATATAACGTTTATAAAGCAAAGAATCCAATGAATCAAGCGGTCTTAGCCGCACAAAGATTTACATTTCATAAATATTCGTTACAAGAATGGCCGGGTAACTACCCGCCTACAAGAAAGTAAATCTATACAAACTATATCTATCCTAGTAGTGGGAAGGGATCTTCAGGATCAGGCTTCAGGGCCACTTCCACTTGGACCAGCGCCGTCAGTAGAGCGTGGCTGTTCAAGGTAAGCCTTAAGGATAGGTAGCCCGTCATCAGCAGCAGCAATTTCATTCACCTTCTCCACCACCGGATGCGGGAAGGCGGCGTATTGATTTACTGCTTGGTCATATATGGCTTCGGTATCTACATTGTACAAAGGGAAGTTGGATGGCGGGACGCCTTTCTCAACAAACCCTAGACCAAGCAGGAAGCCGACCCGTTCCCCATCCTCGTGAGAAGCGTTGAGGGCTGCGCTCATTGCATCGTCGTAGGATGTCTCTGAGAAGACCCGATGCACAACCTACATAAGAAAATATACAAGTGTCAGCACCCTATCTACAAAGAAAAGCGTGAAGACATGAAGATAGACTTACCTGAGACAACGCTTCTCGAAGAAGCCATTCCTTGGCAACCAGAGCTTCTTGAAGGGCGGCTTGAGCTTGGGTGCAGGCGCGTTCGGCTTCGCTTTTGTTAAGATTGGCAAGTAGAACTTCCTTTGCGGCAGCCTCTTCGACGCCCTTAAGCTTCCGCTCGGTATGGTCAAGCACGCCCCTCTGGTCCAAGATCTCCTGGAGCTTCTTGGCATCTTCCATCGCCAAGGCATCATGAGCACGCTGGAGAGCCTCTAATTTGGCCTTGAGCTCCTCATTCTCCACACGCAAAGGCTCAGCAACGGCTTCAGCCTTGGTGGCCCTCTCGGTTGCGTTCCTCGCAGTCTCCTTAGCCAGCCGAAGCTGTTCGTTAACAGCTTGGGCAGCCTTGGAGCGGGCCTCGAGTCGCGCTTGAACCTCAACCTCGAGGGCCTTGAAGGCCTTCTCCTTCTCCGCAGCAGCTGCGGACAGCTTTTGGTTCTCCTCCCGAAGAGCCCGCGCTTGGGATACTTCCTTGGCGCGAGCTGCTTTCAACTTGTCGTTTTCACGACAAAGCAGCTCGACGCGCGGCTGCATCCGGGCTTGGAGAACTCGAAGCTCGTTGGTTAGCCTACCCTCCTGGTAGCTAGCCATGGCTTCCCCCAACGCACCATGGGAAGCAGCGTGGCGAGCCCAGTCCACGCACTCCACAGGGGTACGAAGGGTTGTTCCTCGGCGTATGTTCCATCGCGGAACATACACTTCATTGGAATCCGAAACTGCAGAAAACAAAAAGCAGTTAGGAAAAGATGATAAAATATATAAGTAAAAAAGGGCCAAAGGAACCCTACGCACCTGTAGGATCAATTACAGGCCGATAGCCGCCGAACCCATCACCTGAACCCAATGGAAATCCATCCAAGAGGTCAGGCAGATGGGAAGGTGGCGGAAAGATGCGAGAAGCCCCACGCGTACCTGAGGGACCAGCCGTCGTTGCCGGGGGCATGGTAGCAGTCGCTGTGGTCGCCGCCGCGGTCGCTGCCGCAGAATCCGCGGCAAAAGTAACCGCCGGCTCTGTGAAGGATGCTGTAAAAATCGCACTCACAGCCGGCGGTGACGTCATCTCGGCTGGAACAGTCGGCTCAGTATGAGCAACTGAACCAGCGGAAGCAGGCGCAGGCGCCTGGGTCGACGCCTCAGGTAGGCTGACCAAGCCTACCGTCATTGGCGGAGAGGTTGTACTCGGCCCCTCACCCTGGAATGCGCCAACATCCACACCTGCGTTAAGAAGAAAAGTGTTAAAAAGACTTGAAGATTAAACTACGAAGATAAAAGCAAAGAGTTGTACTTACAGGTTTTCTTCAGCTTGAACGTACGGACGGGCGGGGACGAACCCGATGGAGCCGGTCTCTTGATGCCGGTCACCGTCGTCGTCATTGGTTCTCCAGAGGTAACAGTCGTAGCCTCCGGAACAGTGGTCTTCTCACCACCGGGCTTCCCCCCCGCCTCTTCACTATCTGACTCAGTGTCAGATAGGAGCACTGGATCGGCTGTGGAGGCCGCCTTCTCCTTCCCTTTCCCGCCGGCAGCCCGCTTCTTCCGCACTAACGGAGGACCATCTGCGGATTCCTCAGAAGAAGACAGGGTGTAAGGAATTCCAGCAGCGGGTACAGCACTGAGGGGTGGAGGAGAGAATAACGCCTTACCTGGCCGCCGGTGGCTCAGGATCTCGTGGCCCAGCGGATAGACCTCCACAAACCGATCCGCTGTTTGCTCCAGGATGGGCAACTCGTTCTCATCAAGAGCACGAGTACCCATCCGCACAGGATCGTCAGCTTCCCGCGGGTACAGGAGCGACTCCAAATTGTTCCCCTCTGAAAGAAAAGAAACAGTTAGAAGACAAACTCGTATCAGCAAGAAAGACAAGACATACCATAAGGAGTAGAGTTCAAACCGTATTCGAGAAGGATGGGAACCTGAGACGCCTCCTTCCATACCCGGCTCATCCCCAGCATCACCATCCCGGACTCCGCAAACCGGTAAACCGGAGATTGGACCCGGGATATCTTTGCAAACCATTCCGCCTCCTGGTAGTTGGTGGCGTGGTGGCTCGGAATTGCTTGGCTATTTTTAAACTTCATGGCAATGGGGATGGCGCGGGCAGAAATGTAGAAGAACTCCCGCTTCCACGATCGGAGACTGCGCTCGGTCGCGCAAATCTTCAAACCCTTGATCCGGGTTGTCAGGGTGTACCACCCCTGGATGCACCTCCAAGTATAGAAGGTCATCAGGCGGTCCACATAGGGCTCAATGCCCAGAATCCGGCACACCCACTCGAAATGGCGAATCTTGGCGATCGCCATGGGGTGCAACTCGGTCAGATGAACACCGTGCCTCTCAAGGACACGGTAAACAAACTTTGTCAATGGGAACCTAAGATTCCCATAGACAAAGAATGCTGCATAAACCCCGATCTTGCCTCGGGGGCATCGTACACGGTCTGATGGGGTTCAGGAAACTCAGGCTCGAAAGGATCGAGCGTGAACTTCCTAACAACATACCGGTACTGATCGCCGGGCAGAGCACACTGGCACTCACCAGCAGTACTCCTGTCATCGGTGGTAGACTCGAGATCATGTGAAGACATCTTGCAGAAAGCGATTTCGGGAAAATGCTTGCCTGAAAAGGGGAGTATTTGCCGGAAATCGCTAAGAAGAAGAAGAGAAGGGTGAAGGTGTGAATTAAAAAGGACCCTCTCCCCCTTTATATACTAATCGCAATAAATGCGGTGAATTTAATGCAGAGGAGAGAGATATCGAGGGTGCAATGAAACTATGACGCGTGGCAAAAAGCAAGCTGGCAACAGCTGTAAAAAGTACGCGTGCCAGAAATTTCGCGGCCACGCGCCCGAAAAATCGCGCCCACGCGCCTGAGAAAGCGTCTGGAATGACCATGTACTGTCACGTCACCATAACTTCCTGCACGTCCTGACACGGTCAGAAGAAACCGTCGCACGACGTTTCAGATGTTTGGACTGTCCTTATCCTTACCAACCTTTCGAATTTCAAAATTCAAAATTCAAAAAGATTCAAAAGTAAGCGGGAAAATACCCCCTACCTTGGTAACCAAGTAACCATAAGACGGATGCGGGTACAGTGTTAAGGCAAAACCCTTCACATACCTAGCACCCGCAGGGAATTGAAGCCAAGAATACCCCGGCAACAAAGTAACTATAAGACGGGTGCGGGTACAGTGTTAAGGCAAAACCCTTCACATACCTAGCACCCGCAGGGAATTGACGCCAGGGATACCTTGAAAGTAAAGTAACCGTAAGACGAGCGCGGGTACAGTGTTAAGGCAAAACCCTTCACATACCTAGCGCTCCGCAGGGAATTGAAACCAAGAAGGATCTTCTGGGCAATGCTTGCGGAAACGGAAATAACATCCCCGCATAGCGGGAACGTCGAGAACTACATTGTTTGAAGCTCCATGATGGAATTGGTGGTTTAAACATAATTGATCACTATGTTCAAAACCACTAAAACCTCAAGGAGAATCCACACAAGTGAGACTCAACGCTCCTGACTTGCGAGAAGGTTACATACCTACCCGCATCATACCCAAAGATCAAGCAAAAAAAAATCAGGAATTTTTGCAAGTGACATTAGGAAACCCGCGGGAAGAATCCCCATGGAGAACCTTAAAACTAAAAACCCTTTTCAAAACCCCTTGCTTAAAGTCTAAAAGTTCACCTCACTTCATTAAACATTCATGAGAAGAACATTGGACTGGGGGGACTTGAAGAGGTAGGTCCCAGCAGAGACCAGTTGGTCCCGCAAGACTCACCTTGAACAGGGACGTCTGCGCAAAGGCCATCTGCTCCCGCAGGACCCACCATGCTCATAGAATCTTACGCGCAGTACGCAAGCTGTACACGCAGGGAAAGCCTCCCAATGGTGAAGTACCCCGCCTGTTCCCGCAGTTGCGGATACAAGCCATCAGGGAAGGCTACCCGCAGACAGCAGGGCTACACGCACAAGGCAATAGCTACTTCAGTAGTCACATGAAGGAATGAGCAAGGCGGGAACAATCCCGCCAAAATGAGCCAGTCCGTATGATTCTGAAAGATCTTTTGTACTATACCTACCAAGGTATGGGTAGGACAGACGATCTGACCAGAACAACCCATGAGCCAATCACAGGGTGACAGCTCACCGACAACAGTACGAGGAGGAGCACCCTCTGGTACTGTTTGTCACTATTAGCCGCTGCCTACTCACCAACTCTTACTGAGGGGCGTGCGTAGCCTACAGTTGGTAGAATAGTGTTACTGTTGGCCGTAACCTACTCACCAACCAGCATGGCCTGCGTATAATCCACAGTAGGTGGGACGTGCATAATCTACAGTTGGTGGAATAGTGCAGCCGACTTTGTTACTGTTGGCCGTAACCTATCCACCAACTAGTATGGCTTGTGCATAATCCACTGTTGGTAGAACAGGAATACTATTCAGCCGGCTGTACCTGCTTGGAAACCTACCTTCGGCTATAAATACTCCAACATCTTGGAATGGTAAGATCATCTGTTATCCAGTTATCTAGCAATCTCTTAATATACACTTATATTCAGAGCAATCTAGTCTGATTCTCACGCCGGAGGGTGGTCACAAGGAGGAACCCCCCCCCCCCCCTTCTCAGTGACGAGCTTACGGTGTTTATTTTGCAGGTCTCCAGAAGAACAACCTTCTCAGCTAGATCTCATCCGTGGGAAACATTACTTAACCCCCAGATTATCTATAATCTGTCCAGGGTTCACCTAGTGTTTCTTCAGTATATATATATAAAGTATATATATATATATATATATATATATATATAACGTGCATGTGAGGGTTTCTTGTTTAACATAATGTGATTCAGTTACTCAAGTTTAATCGTAATTGATAACTGTACGGAAAATGATCGACTAGTTTAACGGGGTGTCACAGTCTAAGTGGTGTAAGTCCATTGTAATGTAATTTTTGTTTGTTTTTTTGTGGCTCCTCAGTGCTCGGTGAAGGGATCTTTAGTTTCTTTCTCTTTTGTTGTTATAGATCTTTGGTGGTTATGAAATTTACAGTTAAAAAAACGTAAATTTAAAGTTAATTTAGCTTAACTTATGGATTTGTGTTTAAGTTTAGTTTAAAATATGTTTAGTAGTAATAAATAGTTATTTTTGTATTTTACTTGGTAAAAGTGTTTTCTAAACTTTGTCATCATTTCTTTAAAAACAACAAGATAATAATATTGAAAGCAAAATAATTGTTAAAACAAAATCTAAAGTGAACAAACACACTAAAATTGGAACGTGTAGAAAACATAGGAAGGTGATTTTCATTTATTTTAATCTAATTTTAGTGAGTTAAGAGCACTCCCAGCACATTTTTTATACATATTTATATAATTACAATAAAAATCATGAATATTTATATAATTACACTAAAAATCATGATCTTTTCTTTATTATGTTTAATTAAATAATATTTTTTATACTTATCATTAGCTTTTCTCTTTCCTCAACTCACAATCACTTTCAAAAAATTTTAAAAAAATTATTCGGTGTAAACAGTGTGACCCGAGATTTAACTTTCTCATATAATATTTTCTCTCTTCTCTACTCATAATCATACCATATAATTTACAAAACTCACTCCATAGTTATAAGGCACCGGCTGAGAATGCTATAATGACTTTATTAGATTCTTTTCACAAATCACAACATACAAAATAAACACTGGTAAAAAGTTTAA
Source organism: Bidens hawaiensis (assembly GCF_021521415.1). Taxonomy (NCBI): domain Eukaryota; kingdom Viridiplantae; phylum Streptophyta; class Magnoliopsida; order Asterales; family Asteraceae; genus Bidens; species Bidens hawaiensis. Next base: position 46,018 of record NW_027496690.1, read on the forward strand.
GGGTTAAAGATGTCACAACCAGATTTAAAGAGTTCAAGTGAATGTTAACTAATTAGGTATTGTTGTTACAACATCTCTTTAAGGGATCATATATAAATAACCGTCTCACTAATATAGATAGTGGTTACCCTTTACTTTACTTTCGTCTTTTTCACTAGAAATAAATAACCTATACGTCTCCCTTATATTCAACTTTGTTTGGGATCATCAATACATAAATATTACATGTGATGTTTAGTTATTGCAAGATTATACTAGATCAAAATATTTGATTGTTACCCTCTTAGCAAGTTTTATTCATAATAAAAACATGGATTTTAATTTGAGGCTAAGGGAGAAACCCAAATGTATCTTTCTTTGTGCAACCCATTTCACCTTTGCCTCTTTCCACTTTCAAAAAGCAATTAAAGTTGACTTCTTTTAGTTTTCTTCTTTCTTTTCTCTTGATTTTCTTTTAGCAAAAGCATACTTTATAAAACTTCTTTTGTAAAAAACATTTGAGTTTATAAAAGGGAGTTATAAGCATAGGTTTGAGTTTACGAGAGATAATACTCGCAAGTTCATCGCAAATACTCGTTGCTCTTTCTCCTTCAAAACATTGTACATTTCATAAAATCGTATATTCCATAAATTCGCATTTAGACATAATAATACACAAAATAATAACGAATTAACCCGCCCTACGCCTCGACAGTTTTTCAAACTATTCCTTTGGCGGGGCGGGCTTAGCAAACGAAAACTCATCCTCATTTCTTGTCTCATCATGCGGAGTCGACTCGTGCAGCTCACTAATCTCGTTATCACTGTGATAATCAACCCTTACATCAAGCAAGCGTTGACTAGAAGATTTGGGAGTGAGTGGTTCCGCTTCAATATCTGATGCATCCGTGTCATCATATGTGTAATTAGATCGTGTGGAGTGACCGGTTGTCTTGAACCGGTGGAGCATGGCTCCAGCTGTCGGGAACACAGTTGATGCCATCGAGTGAACCGGGCTGGCAGTAAGACTGTTGTTTGCTGTGGACCGGCCCGGAGACCTTCCGCCTAATTTGTGTTTCTTCTTCACTCCCATTCGCCATTGCTTTATAGCCCTAGCGGTTTGTTCGTCAAAGATGGATTTCTTCATGTTTGATCCCATCTACACGTAAGCCATCATGTTAATATATTGTGTGTCTAGTTTGTCTAAATCATATACGAGTAAAATATAAAATATAATAATACATGGACAGAAAAGAAAAGAAGTGACTTGAGCATAATCCAGACTATTAGTGACAGTGTGACAAAAAAATTTCATTTATGGGTTTTTGTGGTACTTTTTAAAAGAGCTAGGGATGTTCATGGCTCATTAGCCGGTCTTGACCGTATCTCTGAGCTGAACTAGAAACTACGATTTTGGAGAAACTAAACATAACCGACATGCTACCGTTTAGCATGGAATCTTACCATTATATATTTGAATTTGAAAGTTTAACAATATGGTAGGCTAAAGAAATAACTGGGAACATTTTACCTTTTTAGGATTTAGTGATTTAAGGAAAAAAAAGTGAAATCAGAGACTTATAGCACAAAATCGGTTAAATTTATAATCTATACGTACTATAATTTAAAATACTTATACATATTATAACTGTCAGATTTCTATACCTGAAAAAGGTTGTATTATTTTATCATTAAAATTGTATACATTAATAAAAAAAATAGTGTAAAAAGAGTGTAATTTCTCGGCCAGTTCCAAACATCAGTGAAACCCAGTTTTTCAAACCATAAACTTTACTAATTCGGTTTAGATGGTACAGTCAATTTCTACGGTTTTTTAACATCACAAAAATCTAGGACAAAATCTCATTTCTCACCTTAAAATTTGATGGTAAAAGATATTAGTTGTGAGGTTTTAGCGTACCCGCTACTTTTTCTATAAAAGCAATCAAAACGTTACAAAACTTCAAATGCTGATTCTTTGTGTCACTAAACACGTTACCAACCACAACAGTTTTCTATCGCTAACGCTATCAACTGTTTTTTAGTTAAATTTCATCATTTGACTGCTGTGAATAAACTATAGTTCAAATTGACCCGCTGTCTAACCTGTGATAAAAGCGCGTAGAGAGGAAGAGTTATATAGCTGCACAAGATTAAAACTCCAACCCTGCATTACCACAAACAGAAGTCAACAAACAGTCCACGGTTGACCATCACAAGTTGACCATTGAGCAAATTCTTACCCAAGAACAAGTTTGCCTATCACAAGTCTCATATTATCATGGAAGCAAGAATTGATGCTATACTCATACTGTTCAACCACAAAAATAACGCAGTATCGCATTACTACATAATCCTCCAAATATAATTAAGAAATTGAAAATTTTAAAAATATTAAACAGTTTCATTACCCAAATCCAAAAGAAGTAGGTTAACTGGAAAGCATTCTGTGAACACAAGTATATAACAGGGTTAATGACACAAGTATAAATAAATAAATATCTATTAATGAATTTTCATTAAGTACCTGAAATAGAGCAAAGTGTATGAGATGAAGCATGAGGCGCGGTTTTGAGAACCAAAAGTGTTTATCAGAGGCTTGTACGAGAGGAATCCCTTGAACCACTGCATGTCTTTCGGTTATCTCGAGAGCCATTTTTGTTAAAATGGCTTGAAGTTTTGTTCCGACAGCTAATATAATCTACAAGGAAAAACAGATCATGGGTCATGACACGAAAAAGAATTAGGTTTTGGGTTGTTGTGTGTAGCCTGTTTAATAAATGGGTCATGTTCAGGTTGACCTGGTTAACCTGTTTAATCGAACAAGTTGACCGGTAAATCAGTTTAGTTAAAATGTCGTCTCATCAACCTAACCCGTTTGACACCCCTAAATTTACGGGTGGTCATCTTTCACTTTTCAAATAGTCTTTAAACAAGTGGAAGCATGTCACTTACGACTAACGGAGCTAACGATGCCCAAAACAAAGTCTGCCAGCCTGCAAGAAATATGGATTTTAGAATGAGGTTTTTCTGTGTCAAGCAGATTATACTTCACTTTTGATATCAAAACATGTCTAAACATCGTTTGAAGTTTCTTGATAATTACATTTAACTTGCTAACATATAAAACGGATCATCTAAAAAAAAGAAAAAAACGGTAAAAAAGCCCATATAAATTACATGTAGAAAAAGTACCCAGTTTGACTCAGAAAGTGTTAAGGACTTACCATTAACATTTAGAAGCAAAAATATGACAAATGATGCCCAGAGCACAGGACTGAAATATACAAAATTATTACACGTTACAGAAAATATAGACAATAAAATTTAATGAAAATTATTATTAACATGACGGGTGACGAAATGTTATGTACCTAACTCCCACGACAACTTGAAAATCATCCTCTAAAGACCGTTTAATATACTTTTGGAAGTTGAACTTAGTTCCTGGAGCTAAATGAAGCTGAAAGAATACATAAAAAGATCATCTGTAAACTAAAACAATAAATAAATAAATAATTATGTTCAAAGAAAAATAAAACACTCACACTTATGAATCCGTTTCGCAATGTCATATAATCTGACTTACTAACGGACCTAAAAAATTGACGGAAGAAGCATCCCTGCATGAAAAAAAAAAGCTTACATTAGAAAAACACATAAAACAAAACATACTATGTATGTTATAGCCCAGTATGCAGCCCAATGGGGCAATGGGCCTTACAATGTAAAAGAATATTGGGATTCGTGTCCAAAAACTCGTATGTGCTCTCACGAAAGACGTCTCATGGGTAAGCCTGAACCGTGAAGGATCTGTAATTTCCATGAAATATTCAGAGTTTATTACTAGAATCAACAACAATGGTATTTCCTTATTATTAAAAAGTCACTAAAAACAAAATTACCATTGGAAAATTCGTAGTCGGGAGATAAAGTCTCCTCCTCCCACTGCTTCCAGCCACGGATCTGCGAAATTGGAAAACACATAACACTTTAAACATATGGTTATAATCATATATAACTCATTAATTGTTCAGCGGGTCGTGCAGAGTAACTCAATGACGCCAATAACTCAACGACGCCAAAGAACGATAATTTTATTTTCAGTAGGATCGGTTTTGCCATTCAAAAGGGGGTGGCGGAGCAACTTGTTGCCCGCTTACCTGCCTCTTTATTGTAATTGGATCCTTTTATTTGAAATGAAAGAGACTTAATTAAAAAAAAAATTAATTGTTTAAAAATGGACAAAAAAGTGACAAAACGCTAGTAAATGTAATGTACCTTTAATCTCCCGAGAGCCATTGTAATAACGGTGTATACAACGTGCACAACCGCTAAAAAGAATATGAGTATATGCAACTGATGCAACCCGTCAACGGTTATAATTGGGACCTTCCCCTGTCAAATATAAGAGTTATGATTTCAATATAACATTCAACTATCCAAGTTTGACCAGTTTTGACCAAGTAAATTACCTTCTTGCAGGTTGACTCAGTGGCACCAGCAAGAATTCTACGGTTTTCCTCATACCATAGAAGCAACCGGTGGCCCCCTTTTTCTTCTTTCTCAACTTTATGATTCTTAGCACATGGCAACATTGTATCCGCAACATCAACCGGGATACATATTTTTGCAATGTAATATTGACTAAAAGTCAATATTAGTGAGATAAACCCTAGAATCATCAACTCTACACATTCCAAATAATAATTGTTAGAAATAAAAACCAATTGTTGGAAAAATAACAAATGCAATATTTTGAATATGGATGTTGATTTTAGTTTACCAGCTTTGACTTTCTCCAAAGCTTCATACAAAGCTCTCTTATGCTTGTCTGTAAAAAACTGATTGAAAATAACATTGTTTCAGTAACCACAAATTTCAAGATTCTTCAATAATTACAAAAAAACTAATAAAAATTGAATCTTTATTAATCCTATTTTAAGGGTCAACAATAAAAAGCAGAATCAAGCTCCTGTCTAGCCTAAAAATAGCAAATTAAAAAAAAAAAAATCAAATCCAAACAAAATTAGTATCCAAACTGTCAAAATGAACACTGATTATAGAAAAGCAATCACCTTTCCAACTCTATGCAAAACTTTCTCTAAAGCAATGGAAACAATAATAATAACCGCACAGACACCAGCAACTGCCCATGTAGGAGTTTGATCCAGTTGCCGTACAGCTTCACTTGTACTATCTCCGGCCATATTTGCTAACAATATAATAAAAACTAAGGTTTTTGGTACATGGGTTATGAATATAATTAAGATGTATATATAATAATAATGGTGGGTCTGATTTTGGGTGGCAGGGTTATAATTTTGACTGTGATTTGGTAATAAAGTATGAAGAAGAAGAAGAAGAAGAAGAAGAAGAAGAAGAAGTACAGGGGAAGGTGACCTGGTGGCTCAATTCTATCTGTTTACACGCCTTGTCGTTTAATATTTGATATATTATTATTGACAGGAATAGTAATTAATTATTAGTTTATTACCAAGTAGTAATTAGTTAGTGAAATACGCCGTGTTCGTTGGGACGAAAAGTACAACCCTTAAAAGTTATGTCAGATATATGAAATTAAGTTGGGGTATAGTTGACAAATGACAACGAGAAACGAGTTAACAAAAAGTATTGGATTGTGTTTTATATTGCTTCTTTAAGACTAAGAATCTACAATAAAGAATGTATTTATGTGTGACACTTATTATGGTTGAATATAAAATATGCTCGTATGATATACTTCTTTTTTAATTATTTTATTATTATTATTATACAAAATACCTAATCAACAAAAATTACTTTTTTAAGGGGTCAATTTGTGATTGAGTCGGTTGAATTAAACCCGACTCGTTTAGTTAAATATGTATAACCTGGAACTAATCAAACTTGTTTGGATTTAATCCAAACCCGTTTGTAAATTGCTAAACTATTCTTTACTATTTTTTTATTTACAAAATAAAAATTATATATATAAGAAATATATATTTATATCTATATTGTTAGACTCATATTTTTCTAATGACCAACTAAGTATCGTCGGGTACTCCGTGCACGGCCTCCATTGGCTAAAGGTAGCCCGAGCAGGCCACGATTCTGGACGGACGGAGCCCCTAGCGGTCCACCTATTGAGGGATTCCCCGGATAATACCCGACCCCCACGCCCGCCAAACGGCACGACGGCGAGGAGCTGGTAAAACCGGGTGAGATCAGGACTCAAACTCTGACAAGCCAGAGTCATCCCATATAAATTGGTGATAGTAAGGTTTAAACCCCTACCTCTCACTAGTAAAGTAAGTACTATACCATTGTTAATATTTTTATAGGTATTTATTCCATTTTTTTAACTTTGACATATCGTGTTATTCTTGAAATAGTTTAGTTTATTCTTGTAACAATTTAGTGTTTCAGTATTGAATATTATTGTATATACATAACTGATTCGGTATTTATTGTATTAAACTTATATATATATATATATGTGTGTGTGTGTGTGTTATTATTTGTTATTTATGTGGAGGATTCTATGTTTTTTTTCGAACGGTGACTTTCTCAGCTAAGGTTAATCACAACTCCCACGAGAGAAGCACCACCATCCTACTCAGACCAGACTGTGTTGTCAAAGTCGGATCCACGCTGGCATTCGAGTTTGGCTTGGGCGTTCCTTGTAAAACTCGACTGTCTCAACCCGCCCGAAGACATGACAGTCGAGTTAACCAGAATGAGTCTGGAAACAAACGATAAAATTCAGGTGGCATCAGGATTCGAACCTAGGACAAAGTTCGGGTCATCCATCATTTGCCATGTGAAATGACCACTCCGATGGAATGGCACCCACATTCTTTTATTATTGATTATGTTAATATTTTAGAGAAAAGAGATTGATAAATGTGTATATTAAATAAGGGTAAAGTTAAATAATGAAAAATAATTAAATGGTTATATTATACTATAAATTGAAACAAAAATAAGAAAGATAAGAATGATTTTAAGTCACAAAATAGATAATGAAAAATTAATAAAGAAATAATAACTTAAAATTTAATAAAAAATAAAAAATGTAAAAACAAAAAATGTTTTCACCATCTTCCTCGTTAAAAAAAGGGCCACAATGTTGAGGGAAAAAATCATTGTGTCTTTTTATTTATCATTGTGTTTTTTATTTATTTCCGTCACTGATTGTTTCTTTTTTTTTGACATTATGTCTTTTTTTTCTCATTGTGTTATATTACTCATGTAAAATCCCGAAATTTCTAGAATAATATTTAATATATTATGTGCGTCGGGTGAAATAATCGAGTTAGTGAAGTAATAATAATAATAAAATATGAAATGATAAGGAGACTTTTTAGATGGAATTAATTATGGACAAAAAAGGAAAGATGGGCCTTAGGTCCATGGGTTTAAGGGAGTATAAATCCCCCTTAAACCCTAATCCTTTCCATTTTTCATCCATATTATCTATCTTGATCTCTACACACTCAAAACACACACACAAACCCTTCCTTAAGGCCGAGAGAAGAAGAAGATGATCCAAGATCAAAACCTAGCCTAAATCTTGATAAATCTTAACCTTACAAGCAACATACAAGGTCATTGTTCATAACCAAGCTAAACCGTAACCTAAAAACGAGTAAAGGTATGTTCTTGATCTTTAAAGTTTATATTTTTATGAATGGTTAGCCATGAGACCAAACCCTAGAGTAGATCGGGTATAAACGAACCATAAAATAGCAAACTTGATGATTAAAATGGACATAACGAACTAATGGATAAGTACGGCTCGTAAAAGAAACCCTAGATCTAGTTTTGAACATCTTTAGCCATAAAGATCCAAGCTTTATGGTCATTCGGGTAGAGGTTTGGCCGAAAACGGTTAAGGAAAACATTTATGGATCAATACCGAGCCAAAATAAGATGTTAGGGTTAAAACCAGTATAAATAATGATTTTAAAGAGCTAACCCATGACCAAGTTACCCAACTCACTTGCTTACAAACCCCAGACTCTCTTACAAAGCTTATACTCGCTTACAAAGCATATACTCGCTTACAATACCCCAGACTCGCTTACAAAGCTTATACTCACTTACAATACCCCAGACTCACTTATAAAGCTTATACTCGCTTACAAGACCCAAGACTCGATTACAATGCATTAGCTTACAATGTTCATTAGCTTACAATGTGGCCATTAACTTACAATGTTCATTAGCTTACATGTGGTCATTAGCTTACAATGTTCATTAGCTTACAATGTGGTCATTAGCTTACAATGTTCATTAGCTTACAATGTGGTCATTAGCTTACAATGTGATCATTAGCTTACAATGTGATCATTATAATACAATTCTATTAGAATAGACCAGACTTAGCATTTTGGCTAAAATATGAATAATATGATAGGACAAGTATTGATACATGTAATTAATATACAGTTAGCAGAGCTCAGTCAAGGAAATGATTAACGATTAACGGAGAACGAAACCGGATCCATGTGAGTTTCTAGCCCCATTTCCTTGTTATGTTTTCGGGAATGTATGCGTACTCGATGTGAAGTGTGAATACACTTACCTTAAGTGGTAAGTGTATGCTATAAATGATGTATGAATTAGTCCTCGTGTAGAGGTTATGAATGAATGTTTGATGATGCGTGAACAATCTTCTGATATTGCACATGTCGGCAAAGGAAATGATCTCCATGTGATTATAAGTGTGTGAATGTTATAATGTGACTTGTTTATTACGTAAATGATAAACTGATAGGAAGTGTGTTGTAGTGTAGATTAAAGTGTGATAGAAGTGGTAAGGGATCTACTAAGGGTGTTAGTGGCATGACGATAGTGCATGGTAGGGTAAGCCTATATGTGCCTCCGTTATTAAAGTGTCATAACGAGAGAACGTGGGAGGACAAGCCTCTACGTGCCTCCGTTATTAAAGTGTCATAACGAGAGAACGTGGGAGGGTAAGCCTCTGCGTACTCCCGAAGCAACTGGCTAAGACATAAGTGACAGGTGAGTGGTTAAGCGGTAAGGTGAGCAGTATAGATAGTGGACTATGTGTCTTCAGATACGTATATAATGCATGTACGGTTGTATGGTAAGTTGTTTGATTAACTAGACTCACTCAGCGTAGCTGACTTTTAGTATGCAAGCATGTGAACAGGTTCAAAGAGCTAGCATGAGGATGACACATGACATGGATTGAACGGCTGACATCTGAAGATAAAAGAAATAAAGTTTAAACACGATGTTTTATGTTATAATCTCAAGACAAGTTTGAATGTTTCTAATTGAATTATCGAAGTTTTATGTATTCCACGAATGCTTTAATAAACTCTGATTTTTAAAGAATTGTGTTTATGAGTAAATCCGACCTTAAAGTGAGGCACTGGGAACAGGGCCTTACAACTCAACATTGTGTTATAGTTTGTTCGAGATTGTGTTATATTTTGCGGTATATTTAATTGTGTCTTTTTTTATTTATCATTGTGTTGTTTGTTCATTTTCGGCATTGTATTTTTTCGACGTTTTTTAAAACGGGAATGACAGGGGAAACATTTTGATTTTTTAAATTTTTTCGTTTTTGTTTCATATTTTGAGTTATGATTTTTTTTATTATTTTTCTGATTTTTTTATTGGTTTTTTGTGTGGCTATAAATCATTCTCACACTTCATATTTCTGTCTCCTTTTTCATTTTAATTTTCCCCTTAAATAAAATATACATATACCAAGACTCCTAAGTTTGTTTATTTTAACTGAGATAAATGTTTATGCGTTGAAACAATGTTATCTTCATATGAATGCACGCCATTGTTTCAATCGTGTAGCGTTTTGGTATTATGTCTTAGGTTGGGGTGTGATATTAGCAGAGCTGCTTGGTTTATAAACAAATCGAGTTTGAGATACCCTCAATCGTTTCGATTCAACTCAAGAAACAACCCTATTTGAATCGCAACCCGTTGGGCCATGCTAAGTAAGAGGTGTACTTTACACAATCGTATTTTTGTTTTCTTTTAGTTTTTCGCACGCTGATATATTAATAGCTTCTCCTTAGTTATTTAAGTTAGATATAATGGCTTAAGTCAAATCAGAAGCAAGAAAAACATTAAAACACAAATCCTCGATTAAAACTATGATCGACTCTTTTTATTAATATAAACATAATATAATTATAGACAACACCAATAGACCTTATAAACAGTAGACCCAACTTAAGGAACACAAAATCATTAACCAATTAATAAGAAACACAAATATGACTCCAAAAATAAACTAAAACTAACTCTAAATTATTATTCAGGAGTATTGGTTTTAATACTCTCAAGTTTCACCCGTTGGCTGATAACACTCTCAACTTTCATTTTGTCAATTATCACTCCCAACATTGACTCTATTTTTTTTATCACTCCCTTGCTAATGGACGACTAACGTCGTTCGTGGAGATGCTTATGTGGACGTTATCTGCTTGATCTGGTCTGTTTACAAGGAAATCACCCTATTAAAAAACAAAGAAAAAGCTCGACCTGGCTCGCCGAAAAAAACGTATACATCCGGAAAGAGCCTATTCGTAGTCGAAACCCTAAGGTCATCATTTTTACTGCTGTTACAACAATTATACTACCATTTATGCGTCGAATCTCAACGACACCCCAATCACTGCCACAGTCAGATTTGTCAGATAGTTGTAATCATTCAGATCCGATTTACATACCTCATCTTTGATCGAGATAAGAGCTACCACTATCATCATTGATCTTACCCGATTTTTATACGTTCCCCTCTAAGATCAGAAAAATGGGTTGTATTGTACGACCGTAACCTCTACCCAATCAACAACTGCTGGAGCACGCCTAAAACCTCTATATGATGCCTGCTTAACCACCTGGATCATCGATGGTGGAGTTGAATTTATTTGTTCAATGGAGAAGGTCGTTGGTGGGGGAGTTGAAGTATGAGTGGTGGTGGAGGTTGATGGTGGTGGAAGTAGAGGTTGGTGGGTGGTGACAGAGGTGGCTAGAGTTAATATGATGAAGAATAATATGGGATGACCTATTTTGAATCACCATGTCTTCTAAACCGAGCGGATCAAATTTATATCGAAGTTTTTTTACCTGCTCGTTTTGGATAAAATTTATGTCGGCGCGTAAATAAAAAAACACGTCTCAACTATGTATTTGTATTTTAGTAAAACTTTATATTTTAAAAGTTATAATAGAAAACTAATTATAAGACCATGTGACGCGCAGTCAGAGTTTTGGTTTTTTGAAAAAAGAGAGTGTAGTTATAACTCTCCACCATTGGGCATTTTGTGTTATGTGGCGCCCAGTCACTTTTATATTTTTTTGTTTTTTTAAATAATAATTCATTAAATAATTAAATATTAAATTAAAAAAAACTACATTAAAATAAAAAAAAATACATTAAATTCAAAAAAAAAACTACATTAAAATGAAAAATAACATTAAACTTAAAAATAAAAATTACAATAATAATAATAAGACTAAATGTTGTATTTTTGTAGGTTCCCTGGACGGATCACACGAGATATCCTGGTCCACTCAGGTGCAGAATCCCTGCGTAGATCGTTACGAGCGTAGAAAGCAAATCAAACAAACACACACGAACAAACCGAAACACGTTATATATTAATAACCGAACTCACGTGATATGAATCACTGATACAGACTCTCGTCAACTCGATCGACTCAAACGACTAACTTCTTAACCAACACAAAACAAGCCGTAAACTATATATAAATACACGACAACTTCGCCTGATATGTTCAGGCGAAGTTGTCCATAACTTCGCTTGTTCAACAAGTTCGCCTAGACGAACTTATTAACAACTTCGCTTAAACAAAAACATAAATAACATTACATACTCGATTATAGACACTAGACTATGAACTACTGACATTTATGTACCAACAGACTCCCCCTTGGCAGTAGCTTCATATCTTGATCTTTAAGCATTTGTCTTGTAATCTTCACGCATGAACTTCTTCTCTAACACATACCGTGACTACTCGCTGTACTTCCTCGCTTCGTCTTTCCAAGCAGGAATATAGAATATCTTCTTTTCATTCAACACTTGCAGATCAGCTTTCGATAAGTTAACAAGATGCATCGGATCATACACCCTCAGCACTTCTTGTTCGTCTTCGTCTTCCATCACGGCTTCAGCAGTCTGGCAATCAACATACCACCATTTAAGATTCTTCAACACATCTTAAGGCATAATCTTCATTGGAACCTCCTTAATGCATCGAATCGGTTTGTACTTCATTACCATCCATGGCTTGCCATCTGCTCTCATCCCCCTTTCTTTATCTTCCACTAGCTTTCCCTTCTGTGGCTTTAATAACTCAAACTTCTTCTCTTTTATGCTTTCTTTCCACACGATCTTCCCAATAACCCTTGCCATGTTGTCGTCGCTTCTATTGATCAGCCCCAATCTAGCCAAATCCTTCACCTCACATTCAGGCAATGTATTGAGAGATCTCAACGTTCTTTAAAATACTGAATCCCATCAAAACGTTTCACCACAAACAACTTTATCTGTTCATCATATAGCCAACAAATAATTCCTTTCTTCGACTCAGCATAGCCTTTGATATTATAACTCTTCTTGAACATGGTTGGAACAGCAGGCTTCTTAGTTTTAATAAACCAATGAGCACAGCCTTCCTTCCACCTAGGCTGCTCCTCCCACTCAGTCTCATCATTTTCCATCTCAGTACCCATATCGGCTTTCTCAACATCTGGGATCTCGTGTTCAACATTTTCTTCAATAATTTCACCTTCTTCAATCTCATCTTCAATCACAATCTGTGCTCCAATCTTCTCAATCTCCTCAATAGGCAGCACATCATCATCAAACATCACATCATCCTCTAGCATATCATCATCTAGTTCTTTCAACGCATCGATCACATCATCTTCATCATCAACCATCACCACCTCATCACCACCAATTGCACCCGCAGACTCCCCTGAGCTGTGGAAGTACCAAGAGCTTGAGTAGTTCTTGGCAACTCACCACCTGCACCTTTCGGTGCATTGGGATCATCGTCTTTATCAAAACGCTTCTTCGTCCTTAACTCGTCGCCTCTACAGCCTGTCTCCCCCTAAGATGCCAAGAACTCCTTCATAGCATCTATAATTCGCCCATGTTCAACTTCGCTTGAAGTAGGCGAAGTTATAGAGAACTTCGCTGAAGAACTTCGCTGATAACAATGCTGATTAACTTCGTTGATTCTTAACTTCGCTTGAGGTAAGCGAACTTAAGAGGTAGGCGAAGTTGTAGAGAACTTCGCTTGAATTAGACGAACTTGAGAAGGTAGGCGAAGTTGTGGATAACTTCGCTTAACCTTATATCTTAGCCGAAACCCTACGAACAGTGACGGTGGTGAGTTAACGAGGTTTTTGACGGTGTAAAGGCTTGAACACGATGGTAGGAGGTAAGAATGATCAAAAACACATAAATCACGTCCCGCGAATAGTCGAAACGGGACGATTTCTACTATTCGGATTTTAACGAGGTTTTTGACGGATTTTAAATAGGATTTTCTGCAACTTCGCCTGATGAACACGAAGTTTCTGCAGATCTGTAAATCGGATTTTAACGAGGTTTTTGACGGTGTAAAGGCTTGAACACGATGGTAGGAGGTAAGAATGATCAAAAACACAGAAATCACGTCCCGCGAATAGTCGAAACGGGACGATTTCTACACCCGCGTGAATGAAATCGGTTAATCAGCAGTGTTATCAGCGAAATCGGTTCCCTTCAGCAATCTTGGGGCCTTGGTAGCTGACCCTGCTTCAACTTCCATCTTCACTAACTCAGCGAAGTTAATCAGCAGTGTTATCAGCGAAGTTCTTCAGCGAAGTTCTCTACAACTTCGCCTACTTCAAGCGAAGTTATCCGTAACTTCGCCTACAGTACTTTAACAAAAAAAAAAAAAATTTCTTAATTTTTCAGGTTTCTTACTTTTCGGGAAAGATGTCGTCAATCAACATCTCTGAGTTAGTGAAGATGGAAGTTGAAGCAGGGTCAGCTACCAAGGCCCCAAGATTGCTGAAGGGAACCGATTTCGTTGCATGGAAGGATCGGTTCATACAATACGTCAAATACCAGGATGCGAAGATGTGGGTATGCATCCAGGATGGTTATATTCCACCAGTTATGGAGTATGAAGGTCGTGATCAAATTAAAAAGTATAGTAAAATGGAAGAAGAAGAGAAAAAGATGTATGAGGCCGAGAGCAAGGCTCATGCTGCTATTACTATGGCTCTTCCACAAGAAATCCTTCATACGTTTAGAAAGTACACATCAGCAAGAGAGCTGTGGGAAGCTCTTGAGAACAGATTTGAAGGGAATGTAGGAATCCGAGCTTCAAAAATAAAATTGCTCAAAACCCAGTTCTCAGTCTTCAAGTATTTGAAGAATGAATCTTTAGATGATATTATCACTCGATATTACCATCTGATGACTGAATTGAGCAACTATTCAATTTCCTACCAAGAAGAAGAAATAGTTGAGAAGCTTCTAGATGCTCTCCCACCAAAATGGGAGATGTACACTGTGCTGATGAGGGAAGACAAGGACTTTCCCACATATGATCTAGAAACGACAGTCAACAAGCTCAGAACCTTTGAGCTTAACATGGTCAGAAAAGAGACACCTATGGATCAGGTTCAAGATCCAGGTATGTATGGAGCTAAAGTCAACACTAGCTCAGGATCGAAGACTGAATCTGCTGCCTACTACACAAAGGGAGAGTCGGGCCCCAACTCATCACATGAGGGGCATGTGTCAGTTAACACAAATGGGGATGTTTGCTATGTAGCAGCTGGATCGAGTGGTTCTCAACCCCAGGTAAGCAAGAGTAGTTGCTCTCTAAGTATTCCAAGCAACAACTACTCCAAGATGCCTATGAGTGTCAAGTCTGCTGAAGAGCAGTTTGGTCTCTATGCTTCTTTTATTGCTTCCTATGAGAACTACATTCAAGGGAAGGTTGTTGATCCAGCTATGTTGGATGAAGATTACGATCAGATTGATGCTGACGATATGGAAGAAATGGATTTACAATGGCAAATGGCCATGATCGTGAGAAGAGTAAAAAGGTTTATGAGAAAGACGGGAAGGAAGTTTGTCGGTGGAAAGCCGGGGTTTGACAAGGCAAAGGTGAGATGCTACAATTGTCAACAAAACGGTCACTTTGCAAAGGAATGCAGGAATGAGTGTGTAGAACGAAGTCAGGGTAGGTCTCCACAGCAAAGTGAAGGTAGAAAAGATTATAGTGCCATGATGTCCAAAGAAGATGGTGAATACAACTGGAACCTGCTATCTAAAGAAACTTTTAAGCAGGCAAATTTGGCAAAGGTAGAAACTGAAGAAAGTGAGAAGGTTACCGGAGAGGAAAAAGCTCTTATGGCAGACGTTAATGACCAGCTCTCCGAGGTATGTTCTAAACCAACTTGTTCAAAATGTGAGAACTTGTCTGAGCAATTAGCAACTATAACCGATCAGTATGTTAGGTTGGATGCTGAATTTAAAACTTTAAAAGAAGATCATCACTTTATTAAATCAAGAGAAAATAATTATAAAATTAAAATAAAAGCTTGTGAAAAAGATGTTAAAAGTCTAAAAACAAAACTTGCTGAAAAAATTGAAGTGATTGATTTAAGCTATGAAGTTTTGGAAGAAAAGACCAAACTAATTGCTGAGAGAGAAAAACAGATTGCTGACCACCAGGTGAAAGTGGTGGAACTGAATCGAAAACTGGAGCAGTTCAGAAATTCCTCTGCTATTCTTGATCACCTTGTTAGTGATCAAGGTTTCTCTGTCAAGAGGGGAGGAATCGGTTATCATGAGGTTCCACCACCGTACAATCACAATTACACTTTTAACCCTAGTGTTCAGAAATCTGTTGACTTTGAGGTTGCTCAGACAGTGCCAATTAAAGTAACTGTTAAAGAACCAAATGTTAGTAGAGGCGAAACAAGTTCGCCTGTTTCAAGTGTTGAAATTTCTGATCAAAGTCCAGTCTCGTCAGATTCGGATAAGTCATCCGAGTCTGGTAAGGCAAAAGAGGAGGTTGTGTTACCCAAGAGTGGAGAAAAAGGTAAAACAAATAAAAGGAGTACTCCACTAAACCCGTACGTCCCACCATATGTGAGACGAACGGGCGGTAATATAGCCTCGACATCTAAAACACCTGTTGATAAAAAGGTTGAACATAGGTGTTGTTTTAGGTGTAATCAAATGGGGCACCTAGTTGCAGATTGCCCTCTGAAACAGCGATTCAGAGGTGTAAGGCCTACTAAAGCTGAGAATAAACCTAATAGTAATTATCATGCTGCTAAAAATGAAAACCACTTAAAATTCAAAAATGTGACTAATTCAGGTTTTCATAGAAACAAATCTCAGTTTTACACTGCTAATAACCAAACCACAAGTTATAATTCTTTCAATTCACAAAGGTTTGGTAGGCCTCACAATCAATCTTCAAGGAGGTTTCCTAATAGGACTTACAGGAATTTTCGAGATACTAACTTTGGAAAGCCAAAGTTTGGGATGTATAGATCCAAGACCAATTGGTCTTGGGTTCCTAAATTCTAATCTTTTGCTTTATTGTGCAGGAACAGTTGAACAGGGCTGCCAACAATCTTTGGGTTGTAGATAGCGGCTGTTCCCGGCACATGACGGGTAACAAATACTTGTTACACGATTTGAAACCTGTTCAAGGAGGTAGAGTGAGCTTTGCCGGTGAAAGTGGTGGCAAGATTACTGGAATGGGAACGGTGTCAAACGGAAAGATGACTTTGGAGAAGGTTAACTTTGTAGAAGAATTGAAGCACAATCTGCTGAGTGTGTCGCAGATCTGTGATAAGGAGTACAGCGTTCACTTTACAAAGAATGAGGCGATTGTGTTGAAACCTGGTTTTCAGATACCAGAGGAGTGGATTTTGATGAAGGCTCCACGTGAAAGAAATACATATATTATGGATATGAGATCAACTGAAATGGCCACGGCAGAATCATGCCTTATGACAAAAGCGAGTGAATCAGAGTCCGAATTGTGGCATAGGAGAATGGGGCACATTCATCTTCGGAAGATGAACCACATTGTCAGGAATGGACTTGTGCTGGGCGTTCCCTTGAAGAATTTCAATTTTGAAGATAAATGTATAGCGTGCAAGAAGGGAAAGAAGCACAAGAAATCCCATCTCACCAAGAAAGTCAATTCAATTGCCAGTACTCTGGAGTTGCTTCACATGGATCTCTTCGGTCCCGTGAATGCAAAAAGTCTATGAGGAACTTCTTATTGCTTGGTGATCACTGATGACTACTCATGATATTCGTGGGTGTATTTCCTGAAATCAAAAAGACGAAACGGCTCAGATGGTGAAGAATTTGATTACCAAAGTTGAGAACGTTATGGATAAAAGGGTTAAGTTCATCAGGAGTGACAATGGAACGGAGTTCAAGAATTTTGAGATGGAGATCTTCTGCCTTCAGAGAGGGATTGAACACCAATACAGCGCTCCGTATACACCGCAACAGAATGGAGTGGCTGAAAGGAAGAATAGAACATTAATTGAAGGAGCCAGAACTATGCTGGCTGATTCGAAGCTTCCTGTGGTGTTTTGGGCTGAAGCTGTTGCTACAGCCTGTTATGTTCTGAATAGAGTCTTAACTGTTAAAAGACTTGGTAAAACGTGTTATGAGCTTATGCATGGGAGAAAGCCCAACTTGAGTGGTCTTGAACCATTCGGGTCCCCTTGTTCGATTTTGAAGACAAATTCTAAATTTGGTGAAGTAGCCGATGAAGGAATCTTAGTCGGTTATGTTGTTGGGACTCCAAACAGACGTGTCTTCAATACATCGACCATCAAGGTTGAGGTGGTGTGTAACACCGATATCACAAGTTACCAACCGCCAAAACCAAGCAACGGACCTGCTGAGTTTTTCGACTATGTTAAACTTTTTAAGTCTTTTAACATACCGTATTTGGATATTGCTGAAGAAGAAGAGAGAGTTGCTACGAAGATGATCCTTGATGAGGAAGAAAACCTATTACAAAGACAGCTGATCGATAAATGTCAACCTTCCTCATCAAACGCTATCGATACCCCTGCTGCCTCGACTGAAGAAGAATTTTCCAATCCGTTTCACTCTCAGCATGAAACAACCATTGACGAGCTCTCTTCTAACTTGGAAGACAATTTGCATGTCGGTTCTGTTCCGACCACGAGAATTCATAAAGATCACCCTTTGGAGAATGTGATTGGTGATGTGTCCTCCGGTGTACAAACAAGACGTAGCTTGAATGAGCACACCTGTGTTTACACAAGCATCAAGGAGACAGGGATAATCAACGAATGTTTGTACACCTGCTTTATCAGCCAGATTGAGCCGAAGAATTATCAAATGGCTTTAAAGGACAGCTCGTGGGTCGAAGCCATGCAAGAAGAGTTGGCTCAGTTCAAGAAAATGGAAGTATGGGATTTGGTTGAAAAACCAAAGAATGTGCATGCGATAGGCACAAAATGGGTGTTTAAGTGCAAGAGAGATGAGAAAGGGATTATCATAAGAAACAAGGCGAGGCTAGTTGTGAACAAGAGGGGATTGATTATAATGAAGTGTTCGCTTCTGTCGCAAGGTTGGAAGCCATTAGATTGTTTTTGGCGTTCGCTGCTTATAAGAAGATGAAGGTATTTCAGTTGGATGTGAAGAGTGCGTTTCTGAATGGGAAAGTTGATGAGGTAGTGTATGTTGAGCAACCTCCGGGTTTTCCTGACCCAGACTTTCCTGATCACGTGTACAAGTTGAGCAAGGCATTGTATGGATTACATCAGGCACCTCGTGCCTGGTATTCAACTTTATCAGATTACTTGCTTGAAAATGGGTTTGAAAGAGGGAAGATTGATAGCACGTTGTTCGTTAAGAGAGAAGGAAGCGACTTCCTGCTGGTGCAAGTCTACGTGGATGACATTATCTTTGCTGCATCAAAAGTCTCCATGTGTCAGGAGTTTGAGGATGTCATGAAGAAAAGGTTTGAAATGAGTGCTATGGGTGAACTAACTTTCTTTTTAGGATTGCAGGTTGATCAGAAGAAGGATGGGATGTTCATTCATCAGACCAAGTATGTCCATGATGTGCTCAAACGCTTCAAGATGGAGGACAGCACTCCATTCGACACTCCAATATGCGTCAATCACAAATTGGGTGCTGAGTCAGACGGTGATGCAGATGTGGACCCAACTCAGTATCGGGCTATTATAGGTTCTTTAATGTACTTAACTGCTTCTAGGCCTGATATAATGTTTGCTGTTTGTCTTTGTGCTCGTTTTCAGGCAAACCCAAAGGAATCTCACATGAAGGGTGTGAAGAGGATCTTGCGGTATCTCAAGGGCAAACCGAAGCTGGGGTTGTGGTACCCGAGAGGAGGAGACTTGGAGTTAGTCGCTTACACAGATTCTGATTATGGAGGGTGCAATCAGAGTCGGAAGTCAACAACTGGAGGATGTCAGTTTCTTGGTGGCATATTGGTGTCGTGGCAATGCAAGAAGCAGACTTCAGTCGCAATTTCAACCTGTGAAGCAGAATACATGGCAGCATCCAACTGCTGCTCCCAGGTTCTTTGGATTCAACAACAGTTGCGCGACTATGGTATGAATTTCTTACTTACACCTATTTGCATTGATAACACAGCTGCTATCTCAGTAAGAAGCATAGTAAAACTAAACATATTGACATACGTCAACATTTTATACGGGATTGTGCTGAGAAGAAACTGATTGTGCTTGAAAAGGTGGATACGCTTGATAATTTCGCTGATCTTTATACTAAAGCGTTTGACAAAACAAGATTTCAAAACCTTATCGAGCTAAATGGGATGATCAATCCCGAGTAACCATGCTTTTCATGTTATTCTTAAAAAAAAAAAACGTCATTATCGCTTAAAATATGTCGGTTACCTCAGTTTGAAGGACTTGTCTTCGGATATGTTTTGGTCCTCATTTTCTACTTGTAGATTTTTGAGGATAGCCATTAACCAGATGACTGACAGTGACCGGGGCGGTTTATGATGAGTTTTCATTTTTTCGCTTAAAATTAGTCGATCATACCTAGTTAGAAGGACACATACTAGTATGTGGTCGGTCCAGCTGATCCTTTGGATCTTCGGGATAGCCGTTTACCTGAAGACTTTGTTTTGGTCGGGGCGATTAATGTTAAAATTTTTAAAAGGGAAATGAAATTATTTTTCAAGTCTACTACTTCGTAAGAAGTTCGTTTGCTATGTTTATTAGAAAATTTATCCAACCTTGGAAAATGATAGATATACTGATTCTGTGTGCTTAACTAGTGAAGTTATTAGGCTTAAAAGGCTTTAGGACAGTCATTGTATGTCATGGTAACTTTTTATGGTGCGTAAAAGTAGATGTGATACAAACTAAATCTACTTGATTTTACGTGGAAACTCCTTACGAGTTTTGCATGTCTTCATATATATCTTTCCGAATGATAGGCAGAAAAGCGATTACCCAGTCATACACGAGCCCATAAGTGTTCTGATTCCCGTGAAGATAGCGTTTCAAGAAACTGCAGTGATCCAGATTCGGGACTTGCAGTTGGTTACTACTCTGAAGTCTATGTAAATGTTTATCATAAAAAAAAAAAAAAAACTTATGAGTTATTGAAACATTCTAGAGTTCAACATATCAAGACTTCTTAATCATGGAGTAAGAAAGAGAACGGGAAGGAGATGAAGAGTAATTACAAACTTAATCAGACACTAAGGTTCGAGGTCAATTCGGGGTGACTTGGGGAAAGCCAAATACGCTTTGAGAATAGATAGGAGGCATCATAATCTCTGAGTTGTTGCCCACTTAAATTTTGAGGCTTAATTGAACCTAACTCGTATCACAGAAACGATGAAAACCATCTTAAGTATATTACCTGCTTACACCCTGTTTCTTTATGTCATAATACAGCTAAACACGAATCTATGTGACAGTCACGTAATTAGTATGATTCCTGTTCGGATCTTTTCTAAAACGTGGTAGTCCCTATCGAGACTGAAATTTGATCCCTTGTACTTTAATTTTTTAAAAAGTTTTTTCGTACTTAGGTAGTTTATGATTTTATAACTGGTTACTTGGACTTGATCGTGTTATTTAATTCTTAAAGGGAAGTTTTAAAAGTTAATTGCAAAATGTTCAAATTATAAGGGTTGATTTTGTAAATATAGGCGATTGTGTTAAACAGGCGAACTTGTGAATAACTTCGGCTAGGCGAAGTTAACCGTAACTTCGCCTGTATAACTTCGCCCCTATATAAGGATTTTCAAAGGTCATCAGTTCATTATTTGAAATATCAGCGAACTTATCCTCGATTCACACAGCGAACTTATCTCCGTTTTTCATCCGATTATCTTTTTTCCGATTTCAATCAGTATTCAAGGTGTGTTTGGGTTATATATCTTATACTCAATGTTCGATGTTGTTAATCCTAGGTTGTTACGACACCCGGTTAACGACCTCGGATGTTCGAAACCTATACCCGATTTCAAAACTTGTTTTACGTGTTCATGAGCAAACTGATCGTCCGGTCTGCCTTAATACCATGTGTTTTAGTCTCCTAAATCGTCAAAATTGGCCGAAACACCAAACTTTTCGATGTTGATTCTGCTTACTGTTGTCGATTCAGATTCAGGCGAACTTAAGGTTTAGGCGAAGTTATCCGTAACTTCGCCTGAGTCTAAACTTCGCCTGAGGCGATGTTGTGGTGAGGCGAAGTTATCATTAACTTCGCCTGGACCTTTTTTAATTATTAGACGAACTTAAAGATGAAGCGAAGTTGTTCCCAACTTCGCCCCAACTTTAATTTCGCCTATACAGAAGTTATCACAACTTCGCTCATGGTAATAGGCGAACTTGTGTTAAACCTTAACGTATATCTAACTTAGTTTGTTTGTTGCAGATATGGCTGCAGTAGCAGGTGCCGGAGGTGCTGGAGGCGATGACGGAGATAACCAGAGGCAATTTTTTCCGGGTCACAACATGTTCATCACCTTAGACCCGGAAACGAGCGGAGTTGAAGACTACCGTGAGATCATCACATTCCTCATTCGCTCGAGGATATTCCCCGCTATCACGACGACTCTGCCGATATCCTTACCCAATATCGAGGATTTCTGGCAGACTGTGGAGTACGATTGCCGCGTTGAGCCCCCGGTTATGCGAGCAACCGTCAACAATTAGGAGGTTCAGTTCTCATCTGAACAAATACGGGTGGCTTTACGGTTCGGTGAGGAGACTAGGGATGACCCTACGGAGTTTGTTGCTCCGTTTCGCGATGGAGCATTTCTAAGAATGGGCTATTCTGGTCCATTGGGCGATACCCAGAGACGGAAGGGGTTCCTGCTCGATCAGTGGCGCTTCCTCATGCACGTCATGATTGTGTGTATGTCTGGGAGGAAGGCGGGTACTGACGGAATGGGTGCGACCATGCAGTCAGCAATGACTGCTCTGACTTATAACAAACGTTATAGCTTTAGTCAGATGGTCTTTTACGAGATCGATAGACAGAGGAGGGCGATGGCTCGTGAGCGGTTCATAATGTATCCAAGATTCATCCAGATGATCTTGAACCATGTGGCTCCAACTTTGCCTCAACGACACCCAATAAGATACGTGGAGAATGTGAGCAAACGTATCTTTGCTCAATGCCGTACTTCGAGTGCGAGGAGCAAGCCTGAACGTCATCCAAGGCATACTCCACTCTTTGGGTTCTTAATAAACCCGGGGTATGTGCCAGCTCGGGGGGATGAGTTCAGAGACCCTCAACCACAACAGGCAGGAGCAACTCGTGATGTACCTACTGTGCCTGTGGTGTCGGCTGAGGAGGATGTAGATCTTGATGCTGCATTTGGCGGCCAAGGATTCTTCGACATGGACCGTTTTGATCCACAAGAAGAGGTGCAGGTCTCTGCTGCACAGGTTAGGGAAGTGCGTGTTACTAGAGCAGCTACGACGGTGGCTGACTCAGATCTTGATGATGTTATGGATGAAGCGAGGAGGATGTTGGTGACTAGAGAGAGGACGTTAGGGAAGAGAAAGAGAACGGTGGATGATAGTGAATCAGAAGAAGAGGAAGAAGATATCCACAAGTTGATTAGACGTTCAAGACGGGAGAGGACAGGTGCAGGTATGGGAGCTGGAGAGACTTCAAGGGTTGTACGTTTCGCTCCATCCGCACTGTCAGGTATGTCGATTGTTCCTACTTCTATACAGGTTACAAGCGCCGCGGATGTTCCCGTGGTGGCTACATCAGCTGTCGGCATCCCATCCATCACACTACAGACGACGACTCCGGAGATTGTGTCGTTACCACCTCCAACGCTTACTCCTTCAGAGGTGGTGGCACAATTTGTAGAGTCTACCGTCGTTGCAACTGCAGGGTTGTCGGTCACGATACCACCTGCGGTTACGTCCACAACTGCTTCTGATGTCCCGGTTACATTCGAGATCCCTCCTCAGTATACTCAAGATACATCTAACATGAGGTTTGATTTCGATGCAACCCTCTCAGACTCGGAGAGAATAGCTGCACTTGAACGGGTCGTGGCAGAGCAATCAAGGATAAACTTTATCCAGACCCAGGCTATTCAGCGCCTTGTGGCAGAGAATCAATTACAGTCGTCCCTCCTGGTTGAACATGGGCGAATTATAGATGCTATGAAGGAGTTCTTGGCATCTCAGGGGGAGACAGGCTGTAGAGGCGACGAGTTAAGGACGAAGAAGCGTTTTGATAAAGACGATGATCCCAATGCACCGAAAGGTGCAGGTGGTGAGTTGCCAAGAACTACTCAAGCTCTTGGGACTTCCACAGCTCAGGGGGAGTCTGCGGGTGCAGTTGGTGGTGATGAGGTGGTGATGGTTGATGATGAAGATGATGTGATCGATGCGTTGAAAGAACTAGATGATGATATGCTAGAGGATGATGTGATGTTTGATGATGATGTGCTGCCTATTGAGGAGATTGAGAAGATTGGAGCACAGATTGTGATTGAAGATGAGATTGAAGAAAGTGAAATTATTGAAGAAAATGTTGAACACGAGATCCCAGATGTTGAGAAAGCCGATATGGGTACTGAGATGGAAAATGATGAGACTGAGTGGGAGGAGAAGCCTAGGTGGAAGGAAGGCTGTGCTCATTGGTTTATTAAAACTAAGAAGCCTGCTGTTCCAACCATGTTCAAGAAGAGTTATAATATCAAAGGCTATGCTGAGTCGAAGAAAGGAATTATTTGTTGGCTATATGATGAACAGATAAAGTTGTTTGTGGTGAAACGTTTTGATGGGATTCAGTATTTTAAAAGAACGTTGAGATCTCTCAATTACATTGCCTGAATGTGAGGTGAAGGATTTGGCTAGATTGGGGCTGATCAATAGAAGCGACGACAACATGGCAAGGGTTATTGGGAAGATCGTGTGGAAAGAAAGCATAAAAGAGAAGAAGTTTGAGTTATTAAAGCCCCAGAAGGGAAAGCTAGTGAAAGATAAAGAAAGGGGGATGAGAGCAGATGGCAAGCCATGGATGGTAATGAAGTACAAACCGTGATGCATTAAGGAGGTTCCAATGAAGATTATGCCTCAAGATGTGTTGAAGAATCTTAAATGGTGGTATATTGATTGCCAGACTGCTGAAGCCGTGATGGAAGACGAAGACGAACAAGAAGTGCTGAGGGTGTATGATCCGATGCATCTTGTTAACTTATCGAAAGCTGATCTGCAAGTGTTGAATGAAAAGAAGATATTCTATATTCCTGCTTGGAAAGACGAAGCGAGGAAGTATCAGCGAGTAGTCACGGTATGTGTTAGAGAAGGAGTTCATGCGTGAAGATTACAAGATAAGTGCTTAAAAATCAAGATATGAAGCTACTGCCAAGGGGGGGTCTGTTGGTGCATAAATGTCAGTAGTTCATAGTCTAGTATCTGTAATCGAGTCTGTAATGTTATTTATGTTTTTGTTTAAGCGAAGTTGTTAATAAGTTCGCCTAGGCGAACTTGTTGAACAAGCGAAGTTATGGACAACTTCGCCTGAACATATCAGGCGAAGTTGTCGTGTATTTATATATAGTTTACGGCTTGTTTTGTGTTGGTTAAGAAGTTAGTCGTTTGAGTCGATCGAGTTGACGAGAGTCTGTATCAGTGATTCATATCACGTGAGTTCGGTTATTAATATATAACGTGTTTCGGTTTGTTCGTGTGTGTTTGTTTGATTTGCTTTCTACGCTCGTAACGATCTACGCAGGGATTCCGCACCTGAGTAGACCAGGATATCTCGTGTGATCCGTCCAGGGAACCTACAATTGGTATCAGAGCATTTGCTCGATTGTGTGGTTCGGGATATTCACGCGGGTGTAGAAATCGTCCCGTTTCGACTATTCGCGGGACGTGATTTCTGTGTTTTTGATCATTCTTACCTCCTACCATCGTGTTCAAGCCTTTACACCGTCAAAAACCTCGTTAAAATCCGATTTACAGATCTGCAGAAACTTCGTGTTCATCAGGCGAAGTTGCCGTCACTGTTCGTAGGGTTTCGGCGAAGATATAAGGTTAAGCGAAGTTATCCACAACTTCGCCTACCTTCTCAAGTTCGCCTAATTCAAGCGAAGTTCTCTACAACTTCGCCTACCTCTTAAGTTCGCTTACATCAAGCGAAGTTAAGAATCAGCGAAGTTAATCAGCAGTGTTATCAGCGAAGTTCTTCAGCGAAGTTCTCTACAACTTCGCCTACTTCAAGCGAAGTTATCCGTAACTTCGCCTACAGTAAAGGCTTTCTACACCCGCGTGAATATCCCGAACCACACAATCGAGCAAATGCTCTGATACCAATTGTAGGTTCCCTGGACGGATCACACGAGATATCCTGGTCTACTCAGGTGCGGAATCCCTGTGTAGATCGTTACGAGCGTAGAAAGCAAATCAAACAAACACACACGAACAAACCGAAACACGTTATATATTAATAACCGAACTCACGTGATATGAATCACTGATACAGACTCTCGTCAACTCGATCGACTCAAACGACTAACTTCTTAACCAACACAAAACAAGCCGTAAACTATATATAAATACACGACAACTTCGCCTGATATGTTCAGGCGAAGTTGTCCATAACTTCGCTTGTTCAACAAGTTCGCCTAGGCGAACTTATTAACAACTTCGCTTAAACAAAAACATAAATAACATTACAGACTCGATTACAGACACTAGACTATGAACTACTGACATTTATGCACCAACAATTTTTCAAAAATTTTATTTGCCGAATTCGTTTTAGAGATTGGACTCTCGGGTCGTCTTCGGATAACTCGTTTGTTAAAACCTTGATGTCGTTGTCCAATTCATTCCTTTTAACTACTTCGACGTCGTCCAAATTTACTTGAAGACGTTGAGCTCCAAGTTCTTGTATACCTTTGAGTCGAATGTTCATTTATTTGAAATGACTTTCCATTTCGGCATTCGAACCCATTGACGTCGGCGACGCTACCTCTTTCCCCCTCCCTTGCTTCCTCTACCCGGCGGTCGAGGGATCTAGGAAACATCTGTATAGGGATTCTCGTCTTTATTATCGCTTAAGTTGAAAACTCGAGCATCGGTCCTTGGCGTTTCTGGATCAACCGAAGACGATATTTTAGACTTTTTGTTAGGCCTAAAACTTTCGGTGCTGGCGGGCGCAACAGGGGCCCACTTAGGATGAAACCTCAGATGTTTCCAATAGTCCATGTAATTGAAGTTCCCCGACTTCTGTTGAGACTCTACCAACGCATTTTCAATTATATCCGCGTCAGAGACACCGCTACCCCACGTTCGAATCATCCGAGAGTGAACCGAATGGTAACCCATGCATTTGGAGTTTATATCGGTCTATTTCGACATTACAGAATCTTTTTTCCCAACGCGAGTCCCTGCCAAGTTCATGGAACACATCTTTAATTTTGTTTCAAAATACGCCAATTTCTTGATAGTTCGCTAAAAAAATAAAAATATTACATGTTTAATGTTTATTCTAAGAAATTAAAAAAAAACATATATTTTTTTAAAAACTTACAACATTCGAATCTTCCGATATCACACACCACGCCCGAGCAAGTAGTTCACACTCGTCGGGTTTCCACGGTATAGTTATCATTTTAGTCCGAGGTTTGCCGGGGGGTTTGTTTGAGTGTTTTCTCCCACGTCCGCTTCCACGTTGGCTCGAACCACCACGAGTCTCCGGGAAAGGTTGTGGCTCTGGGTTGATTGGTGTCTCCGGCACCGTCTCGTCGGTGGGTTGGGAACCGGAACCAGCCATCATATTCATGGTTGTGTTTTGGAAAATGGGCATCATATTTGGGTTAGGGACTCCAGAACCTAGATATTGTATGTACGCGGCCATTTGCGCGCCAAACGGATACGGGGTTTGAGGGGTCCGTGTGGATGGGTTCGGTTGTGAATTATTTGGGTCGGGATTGTTTGTGTTGCCTTGTCAGGCGTATTGACCAAAACCGAGAATTTGATTGTTGAACGGAAACATATTGGTTGGTGATCAAAAATATATACTTTGAATAAGTTGTAGAGATTCTTGTAGAGAATAAGTGGAGAAAGTGTTTAAATATTTAAGTTTGATTGTGTTATTTATAGGATGAATTGTGTTAAAAAAAGTAATTTTTTTAAGGTATATTGGTTTTTATTAATCCCAACTATTATCTTTTGATCGCTGCCGGTTTCAACTAACGAATTAGCTCCTGACGGTCCCAACTTTTAACGTATTTGTTCCAACAGTCCGCGACTAACGGAGCCTAACGCCGTTAGTTGCAGGTTGTCGGAAAAACATTTTTGGTCGGAAAACTCACATTTTTGCCCTAAAAAAACTCAACATTTTCGTCCAAAACATCTTTGTAACGGACCTTTAGGACTATTTTTTTAGTAAAAGTCACAATTATTGAGGTCGCCGGAACCATAAAACCATCCTCGAAATCGGTTGGTGGTGCTCAAATGGTGTTGGTTGGTTGGTGGTGAGTCAATTGGTGGTGGTGGCGGTGTTTTCCCGAAAAAAATATGACATTTCCGGCCAAAAACGTTTTCTGAGGACCTGCAACTAATGTCGTTAAGATTCTGTTAGTCGCGTACAGTTGAGAACAAATACGTTAAAAGTTGGGACCGTTAGCAGCCAATTCTTGAGTTGGGACCGGTAGCAACCAAAAGACGATAATTGAGATTAATAAAAACCAATATACAATTTTTAATCAAACGGTCACAAACTAACGGTCAAAAACTTTTGAAAAAGTGTGCCATTGTAAGCGTTTTGTACAAAACACCATTGGAAAACGCCGGACCAAAACGCCCGGGGGCGGGGCGGTGTGCCCCCGGCGTTTTCACTCCCCCCTCCCAAAAAAAAACGCCGCAACTAATGTGACTACGGATGGTTTAAGTAAAATTAAATATAATAATATAATATTAAGAAAAGTACCAAAAGTTTCATAAAAAACTCGCACAAACTATTTATTTTACCTAAAATAGTCGTCACGACAAGTTTAATGCTTCAAAATATTCGTCCCTGAAATTTTTTTAGCCTGAAATAGTCGTCGCGTCCAGCTTTTAAACAACCCGTTAACATCAAAAATCTAATCGTCACGACTATTTTAAAATACCTAATTCTCAAATTCTTTAAAAATATACATAAAATTATAAACTTGTTTTTGAAAATACCCTGTGAAGAATTCCCTTAAAATATCAAAGAGTGAGAGTGAAAAATTCTCATCCTCATTCGAGAATACTATCTGCTCTCCATTCCAGCTTCCTAGACCTCCGTCTTTTTTTTTTCCCTTCAGAAATCATCCTATATATGCAAGACATTTATATATAACTAGATTAATACATGTGTACTATACAGTCAATTAATTTAAATAAAATATATAATTAATAATCAAATACACTTTTAACAATATATTTATCGTATAATGTTAATATACAGCTATTGTACAATATGATTTATAACAATTAAAAAATAATAAATTAATTAGTTAACGGGCATTATTTGTTATTGTGCTTATTTAAGACTACATGAGTTTATAAAAAAACGTAATATATAAACAAAATAATTTGAGATTTTTTTTCACAAAATAACTTTACTAAATTTACATTATTTAATAAATAAATGAATAATAAATATTTAAAAAATTTGTAAGAGTGAATGTAATATGACGCAAGCAGAAAGTGGTAGTCAATTAACAGTAACAACCATCTTGTACGGCTTATGAACTATAAATACAAACTTCATTAAGAAAAGGAAAAAAGAAAGTAAACAAAACAAGAGGGATGTTAGATGTAGGCATGTAAATGAAATAAATGTTTGGTGGTCGTAAAGTTTGTTTATGTTTATTTTTGGATGATAGTATAATTTTGGATGGATCATCTACTTAATACTTTATATTTGTTCATTTGTGTTTTTATGTAAGATTGTTCATTTATGTTCGCTTGTATTAGTTAGGTATGTTCATTTATGTTCATTCTTGTTCAATTATATACGTTTGTGTTCGTGAACTGTTCATTTAGATTTTAAATAAACTAACACAAACATGTTCATTTTTTAACCGAACAAATATGAATATAAATATTTGTGTGACTAAGTAATCTTGTTCGTGTTTATTTAAAATTAAATGAACAAGCACAAATATACACCTGTTCATATTTGTTCGGTACATTTACAGGACTCGTCGAATGCAATCTTAATGCAATCTTATAAGTTATAACTGAGGTTCACCACTTCTCCATCCCATATAGGAAAAATGCTTGAAATTAAGCAATGACGTGGACAAGGAATTTCAACAAATATTTCAAACAAGTTGATGTGGATCCTTAACATATTTATTTATTAGCTGCTGTTCAAAAAGAAAAGAAAAAAAACATATTTATTAGCATATGGTCATTCGCTGCTGACAGAGATTTCCGGAGAATATATAACTAGTTTTAAATTTATTGTAGAATTTAATGAATCATTTCAAGTCTCTTTCTTATTTATTGTTCTTCATGTTTTTCTCGTTTTTATAGGGTATATGCGTTGTGGGACATTAGACACAGATTTAACATTTATTGATTTTAATAATAGCTAGTCATACCATGCCATCAGGGCTGTTACGAACCGAGTCAAACCAAAATAACAAATGTTTCGAATCGAACTACTTGAATTTAAAGAAACAAGTGATGTGCTAATGCTTAAATTTGGTTCAATTTAAAATCGAACAACCTTGTTTTGCTTGGTTTCTTACAAAGTTTTCAAATTTAAATCTCTAATACTCCAAAATGTAATTACTTCAAGACTTTCAACTAAAAAATGTCTAGACTTTCAACTCTAAAATGTTTAAAACTCATAGTTAGCAAGAAAACATATATAATAAGTTCGACAAAGATCCCTGATCGATATCTTCTCCTAACAATAGAATAAACAGTTCGTGCTTTATGCGTGACGCGAACTAGTAGTTAGGGTTTCAAAGGTGTAATCGAAGTATCAAACAATGAAACGAGAGGAAACTTTGTGGAAAAGTGCAATTGTGGAAGTAACGAGCGTCTAGAGTTTAAAATTAAACTTTGAAGTCAACGTATATTAAAAAATCTTTAAAATTATGTATATTTCTATATATGTATACATATTATATATATAAATATTAAAATAAAAAAATAATTCGAGCAAAACAAACCGAACCGAACCAAACTGAGCGAAACTTAGTGCTTGGCTTGTTTTCAAACCGAATCGGCTCATTTCCAAATTGAGCCGAAATCAAACGAGCATTTTCTGAGCGAGTTATGAGTGAGCGTCGAGCAACGAACAACTTGGACAACCCTACATGCCATCTTATGTTTTAAATTTTAATTATTTTCTATTTAATTTTTAAGTGAAATCATTATCACACACTTTAATGGTCGGGGCGTTTCTGTAAGTGAAACCTAGGCACGCTTTTCACGTTTTACTCTTTTAATGAAATCATTACTGATTCCCTAAGGTCCAGGGGTATACATTAACGCCCAGTGCGTAGTTGGCAATGTTAACGAGTGTTATATCACTTCCATCATGGGTTAATAAGCGTTAAATGCAAAGTGAGTTAAAATGTTAATGAGTTTTAAAATCATCTACACACACAAGCACATTAATGTAAAAATCAATTTTACAATAAATAAAGAGAAGTAAATGGGAGGTTAAATTTTTTTCTTAGAGTGAGGTATAGCTATGTGAAGTTAAGAAGCTTGATTGTATATCTCATAGCCTAGCTTTTATTTTCTGGCTTATGCTTATATTTTAAAGTAGCTTATAACTTATTTTCTATTATTTGATAAGCTCTTTCTAAGTGTTTGGATTAACTTATATTCTACAAGTTGATTATACGTCTTAATAAGTTGTTAAATCCACCATTATTTGATTTGTTACCGTAATAAGTTGCTTCTATATTATTAATCCACTATCATTTGAGGGCAAATGAGTAACTTACCCCTTAAATAAATAAGCTTCTTCAAATAAGCTAAAAGACCATCTTCAAGTAAGCTTCTTCAAATTAGCTTAGGGGGTGTTTGGGATTTCTTATTTTATTAACTTATAATTTATAAACTTTTTGAAAAGTTAATAAGGTGCAAAAGGTGTTTGGCAAACTATAAGACCTTATGGATTTTAACTTATGTACAAGAAAAAATAAAAGGGTTTTGAAAAGTTAGGAATCTCGAACTTATTAACTTAATGTGTTGATATTCCCATTAAACCCTTACATCCTCACTTCACAACTAAACAATCCCAAACACTTTTTAAAAAAATAACTTATTGATTTATAAAAGAATGTTCTTTTTGGTCATTTTACATGAATAAGCTAAATCAAACACTTCTTAAAAAACAACTTATTGACATAAGCTAATCCAAACACTTTTTTACAAATTTCTTTTTAAAAAGTCATAAGTTAATAATTCCTTTACACAAAAAGTCCTTTTAAACTTAAATAAGCAATCCCAAACACACCCTTATATAAGCTTATAAGCATAAGCTAAAAAAGCTAAACCAAACACCAAATTAAGTTTATTTTGTAAAAAAAAAGGCTATAAAAGCTAGGCCAAACACCCCCCTAAGGCTGAGTGTAGTGGGCGTGGGCTCGAGCGACAAACGGGCGAGAAGGGGCTAGAACGCCACCCCCTGGCGATAATTGGGCGAAAAGGGGCGGGGGCGGGTTGTTTTTGTCGCCGGAGTGTTAAGAACATGATAATATTATATATATATATGACCGTTGACAAACAGTCAAATTTAAAAAAATATTAATTAATTTAAACAATATATATATATATATAAACATAATCCTTCTTCTCCATTTTATACACAATTCATACCCAAATTCTTACAAAAAATTAACAAAATGAATCCTAGAAACAACCCGAACCAACCGAACTACCAATTCCCTGCTTTCTGTCAAACGTATGGTTCGCAACCAAGCCAACCGAGCCAACCGAACCAACCGAACTTACAATGGAACCCGATGAACCTAAACCAACCGAGCTATCCGGTTCAATTTTCCGACCCGAACCTAAACATGTACGCTAACTATCTCAGCCCCCAAAATACAATGCCGGCGTTCGGGTCTACACCACCGGAGTCGGAGCCGATGACGGTGCCGGAGACGCAAACGTCACGAACCTCCGGTTCAAGCAAAAAGGCGACTCGTAAACACAAAAAGAAACAACTGGGGGAGCCGATGGCGCAACGTGATCCATACAAGCATTAGAGCGAGGAGGAGGTGGCCCTCGCAAGGGCTTGGGTTGTCATTTCGGAGGATCCCAGCGTCGGTAAGTTTTTTAATATTAAGTATTTATTAAAAATGTATTTAGTGTTTATTAAAATGTATACTAATTGTGACAAATAAATTAAATTTTAATTTGTAGCTAACTTTCAAGCCACCGGGGTGTTTTGGAAGAAAGTCTTTGAAGCTTGGCTCATGATAACCAATAAACCCGAAGACTACCGGGGAAAAGAAGCGGTTCAAGCCCACTGGAAGAGGCTTAACGCATTTGTCAAAAATTTGCCAGGATAATTAACCGGTTGCAGGGGCCCGGCTAGCGTAGCGGGCATAACAACGTCGACATTATAAGTCAAGCCTTGAGCGACTTTCGAGCTCAGGGCCAAACTTTTGAGCGGCCGGGAAACCGTTCAAGTATTTGAATTGTTGGGAAAAGCTACGTCGTTGCGCGAAATGGAACGGGGCACCAACTGTTCCGGCCGCCCGACGAGCCGGCTCATCCTGCCCTTCAAAAAAGTCGAAGACATCGTCGTCGACAAATCCGAGCACACCAAACACACCCTCCGATGCTCGTAGCTTCTTCCTGGACGACACGATTAACTTATCGGACGATGTTAATATAGCCGACGATGAAGAAGTAGAGGAGTTGCCTCGACCACGCGGGAGATCGAGAAAAAATAAGGGGGAAGGTTCGTCGTCAACACGATTCAATACGACGCCCGATGAAATAAACGAGTTGGTCGGTCGTTTGGAAACAAATTCCACGGTAATAGGAAACGACCTTCGAGCATCCAACAAACAACAAGAAAAGCTAAATCAGACGTTGTAATTACGTCAAATGAAAGACGACTACGAATCACTCAAAGCGGATGGGTTTCACGAGGATGCCGCATTACTAGTTTCTTTTTTTTTAGTTATGTTTTTTTTAATTTTTTTCTTTAGTTATGTTTTTTTATATTTTTTGTTATGTATTTTTTTAGTTATGTTTTTTTTGTATTTCTTTTTAATTTTAATGCATTTTTATTTTATTATTTAAATAAATTAGTTTTTATTTGATTAGTTTAATTATAAAAAGAAAATAATAAAAAAAGATACTACGGGCCCAACTTGTAGCCCTTACACCATTACACCCTAAAAAAAATTCGCCCCCTTTGCTGACTGGGCGCCACGTGTAACAATTAGCCCCCATTTGTAGCCCCTCCACTACGCATAGCCTAAGAACTGGTTGGTTCAATATGTCACGGTTCATTTGCTAATATTATTGTAATGTCTTTGAAAAGTGTCAACTAATGTTCATTTATAGCCTTTCTTTCATGGTTCATAGCCTCCACTATGCATAGCCTAAGAACCAAGTGTTCATTTATAATGTCTTTGAAAAGTGTCAACTAATCAACAACATTGATGTTATTACTGGAAATAATTTGCAGCACCATCCATGATAACGTGAGAGGTGTCTAAATGACTCTAATCTTGAATCTTGCAGGTTATTTTTGTCACAATAGGTAATTTTATAAAAGGAGGGTATATAACTATATATATATATAACTAGCTTTTAGTTTGACTATTATGGGATTCTTTTTTATTTTTTTACATTTATCGTTTCTAATATTGTGAATATATTTTTTGGATTTTAATTATATAATATATTTTAAAAAAGTTTGTAAATACTTGGACCTAGTTTGATTAATTTATGTTTGGTTATGTTCGTTTATGTTCATCTTTTTGATAAAAACATTGAATGAACCATCTTCTTAATGTTTTATATGTTCGTTTGTGTTCAATTAAGTGTGTTTATTTGTTTATGCTTGTTTGTGTTCGTTTGTATATGTTCATTATGTTCGTTTACCTTTCAACTATGTTTGTATACGTTCGTTTATGTTCATTGACTGTTCATTTAAATTTTAAATGAATGGACATTTAACCCATATTTGTATTAGAGAACATTAATATCAATAACTAAATCATACATGCTTTTATACATTTAATACAACATAGTATGTTAGTAACCTGCCACCACTAACAACCGTTATTGGCCTGGAAACAAGGTTGGAGTGGTGGTGGTAGTGACATGAGTGATGAAGATAAAAATGAGTTAACTCAGATAGGTTTTCATATATAAGGGGTGTTTGGGTGAGTTTTTAAAACTTGCTTATTTGCTTTTTGAGAAGCAAAAGGTATGGCAAAACTCCTTCAAAAGCTTCAAATTGGAGTTTTCAAAAGTGCTTTTGCTTTTTAAAAAACAAAAGTGCTTTGATATGGTGTAAAACACACATGCTTTCCTAATAGTTTTTATGTTATTTTTTGCTTAAAAGTTAACGAATATAACTTGTTCTTGCATGAAATTTTATGTTATTGTTTATTGTAGGTCCCATGGTTGAAGAGAGTGAAAAACGAGTTTAAGGAAGAACAAGTCAGCTCAAACGGGATTCGGATGAAACCGGCATGCGTGTTTGAAGATAAGCGAGCCAGAAGACGAAAAAACCAGCCAAATGACCTGGCCACACCGCACGGCGCCCTAGGGGTGTTCCATGGCTGCCCTAATCCATCACCACGACAATTTTGTCCTATATGGACATGGTCCAACCGGAAATTAGGGTTTTTGCTTGTTTAACAAGTTTAACTCATGTCTCTCTCTCTCTATATATATATATATATATATATACATAATAAGCCCTACGAGAGATTTAACATCATCCCAACCGTCCCACATCAGTTCCAGACGAGTTTACAAAGAGGAGAAGCAACTGGTTCGTTATTTCATTAACCGGTTGTCGGTTTTTGCTTGTTTTAACGTTTGTGAGTTTGTTTTAGGGTTTTAGACATTCAAACCTTTTGTAATCAGATTTATATGAAAATTTTTATCATTTATATCTATTTAATCTACTGTTCATTGATTATGGTTTGCTAGATTGGTTAGAATCACCTAGTTTGATGCTTAACAGTTAAAATTAACTAGTTTAGGGTGCTTAACAAGTGGTTGATTGTTTATCTATTGTAAAGTTCATATTTTGTGATATTATTCCGTGTTTACCCGCTGCTATAGATGTATCTTAGGTTGCATGTGCCTCATGTGGTTGATTATTGCATGAACTAGTTTCGTGTAGACGTTAATTGCATCTTTCGGTTAATACTTTGTGTGTTGATTGATTGTGGTAGGCATACCATTAGGGTTTGTGTTTCTTGGATAATTAAAGTCAGTGAGTTCACCACCTTTGAGTTGGACCAAGACCTTAGGTGTTGGCTTATCTTTCTAGTTAGTTGATCGGGTTAGTCGTTGCGAGACCACGTGTGGTTTCCCATTGTCGACTAGGTTAAGTTTGTAAGTTGAGTTATTTTGTCCTTAGTAATGAATTACCCCTCTTCTCCTAGGTTTGTAATTAGCTCGAGCCTTAGTGAGATCTGTAACTTAGACATGGACCAAGTGATGAGTTATTAGGGTACGTAGATTAACAACCATAAGTTAAAAGCTATCTAGACGTTGTTAGGGTTTTCTGGTAAAACTGACCGTACGGACCCAGTTTCCTTGACTTCACCTATGTTAGCTCATATTTAGAACCCTGGTTTCAACCACATGTGAGCACCCGTGTCATCTTATAATCGTTAAGTCATCCTACCTAGGTGGTTCGTTTTCTTATTATCGTTAGTTTCGTTAAGTTTAATCGTTAGTTAAGTTAAATTAGTTAAGTTATTTTTAATTAAATAAGATAAAGAAATATATTATTTAGGCAGGACTTATGTTAGGCTTTAGTATTTGAGCCACCTCACGTGTCTTTGTGTTCGACATCTGGACTTCCATTAGACTGTGCTGCTACGCGACCGGTACACTTGCCGTTTGTGTGACGCTTAGTTAGGATTGTTTGGTTTTATAAATTTAAGACTTAGTTTTGAATTGCGAGAATTAGTTATTAATATTTATATATAGCTTTTCGCACATCAAGGTTTTGACGCCATTGTCGGGGATACAGTTTGAGGCGATTAGAGAACGACCCGAGTTTTGGGACTTGCCTTTTGTATTTTTGTATATATCTAGATTAATATAGTTAGTTTAGTTTTTATTTTATCTTTTTATTAGTTGTCTAGTTTTAGTTTAATTTTAGTTTTAACTAATTCTCGTCTACTTCTATCTGGTGCCCATGATCTGTTTCTATTTAAGTGTGCGGTAACGGAGACTTACGGGAATGGCTTCAAAGAACAAAAACGTTACACCATTTGGTAGAAGGAGATACAAAGGATTTTGGATTGAAACGCGAAAAATCGAGTGAAACCCTAGCTACGTTTGATGTTTGATTTAAGGGGGAATCTTCTGGTTATGAAAACTCATCCAGTGAATTCATTGAGCAAATACCAGATCCGGATGAGGTACTGTTTGATTGGTTACGCATCATCCATGATACAAATCCAAATGACCCATTTCCGACCCAACAAGCTTTATATGGAATTCGGCTTGGTTTAATGAGTCAGCCACAACTTAGTGAGCCGATTATCCAATTTGAAGATGCGTGGATGGATAAGCAGTTAGAAGAATATGTTCCCTCATGGGAAGACAAGTTTAGGGGTGAGTTTGGCGATGAGTTGGTGGATTTTACAGTAATAGATGAAGGAGAGTTTGACCCACTTGGTGATTTGAAGTTTCTTGAAGTTCTATTGTATAACGAGCCAAGTGTGGAGATCAAAAATGAGCCTTGTGAAAAGATCCATGAGATAGTAGTTAATTGTTCTTCCGACAGTATACTTTGATTTTGAAAAACCAAAACATGAACCGTACTCAATCTCCATTCGGGACGTGTCGAGGTTTAAAAAGTTGGCTAAAAGAGTTAGAAGGAGGATACCCGGGCTCAATGATCATGGCTTGATAACGAGTTTGAATTCCCCACCTCACTTTACTGAATCATTTTCGGGGGAATTCAAAAATTGGTGGTTCGAGCGAATTCAGATTTTCAGGCTCACATGAGTTTTGCAGTTGGTTCTTCCCTACTAATTGTAAACGGAGAGTGTTGAGGAGCATTGATGGGAAACGGATAAAGGAGAAGCCTCCTGATTGAGGTTTAGGGAGTGAGTCCGG
The DNA here is from genome assembly GCF_021521415.1 of Bidens hawaiensis. Classification (NCBI taxonomy): domain Eukaryota; kingdom Viridiplantae; phylum Streptophyta; class Magnoliopsida; order Asterales; family Asteraceae; genus Bidens; species Bidens hawaiensis. The sequence goes on from NW_027496690.1 coordinate 83,888, forward strand.
CTGAAGACTCGTATATAAACTTAGCGCTTCCTGGGAGGCAACCCGGTAATATGTTTCATTTTATTTTAATTTAGTTTTGATTTTATTTCTCTGATACTCAAGTTGCTTATTTTCTTGTTTGCAGGTTGTTCAATGGTTGGTTGATGACGGTTGATGAGATGATTATAAACAAGTGTGGGGTTGCCACTTGTTTTAGAGGAGTCACGTTCGTTCGTGAGTGATAGCTTGCTAGAGAGCACTTGAGTTTGAGGCTTGCGTTCGAATTGAAGGGTACGAAACATGACTCAAGGCACACGACCACTGCTGTTTATCAGGAGAGTATGTTCCATTTTTCTTTATTTATTTTAATTTTGTCTTTTTCCTGTCTCACATTGAGGACAATGTGAAATTTAATTGTGGATATGGGGAATTGATATTTTAAATGTACAAATAAATAACAAAAATAAAATTAACATAAAGGTTTAAAAGAAAAATTAAATGAAAAAGAGTTTTAAAATGTCCATTATTTTCAAATTTTTGCATTAAACAGGAAATGATAGTATTACTTAGTGTTTTTGACAATCTCTTGGTGTTTTCTTAATATATATATACCTATATATATATATATAATAAATCAGAACAGTTGTGTATTTAATTTGAGATGTGTGGGTATGCCCAACTAATCTTGAAAAGTTTCCCTTTGGTATTCTTAATTGAACCTTAACAAATTCATAAACTTATTGAGTTCTCATCTTTAGGGGAAGCAGGGAAGCTAAAATTCAATATGATATAGGGATAATTACCATAATCTTTTTACTTTGAGGTGGTGAGAATTAAGTGCATTTAAAATCTAGTGCACAACTCGTTTTTTATGAAAATAAATTGAGTGGTGGCACCCCGCCAAAAGTTAATCTTTTCATGAGCTTAGATTTAGTTATATATTTAGGGTGTTATTAAAAAAAAGAAAGAAATGAGAAAAAAACGAAAAAAAAGTTGTCAAATAAAGTTCAAATAAAAGATGCAAAGGCATCCAAAAATAGTAAAAGAGGCCAAAGTTGTCTATACTAGACATGACTGAGAGTTTACGCGTTGTCAATGAGATAGTGACTCTGAGGTTATCGCTATTGGGGCTTGAAAGTTCTTAGTCGATAAATAAAATTTTATGTTTATGCAGGACAAAGTCCAATAATATCTAGGATCAGCTCGTATGACCATCACATGACCATTCATTCATAATTCCATCTAGTGCATTTTCTTCTTACCGTTAAAGAGTCAATTGCTTACGGTGGTTTGTCGAACCATTTTGCATCGACTCTAGCTTAGCTAGGTCTTTGTGTTTGAGATACGGTTAACATTAGCTGCCACTCCCGAGTGAGGATTCTATAGGGTTGTTGATGATCATTTGAACTTAATGCTATATGCTACCTGGGGCTCGATGGGTTGGTGGCTGGGTTTAAAGTGGATCAATATATCGGTGATCGCAGTTAATATGCCAATTTGTTTCTAATGCTTTTAAATAAATAATAATAATAATAAGGATAAATAAAACTGAGAGTTGTTATTTTCTTCTTGGGTATGATCCTGTGCATATTACTTTTTCCAGGACGAAAAAGGTTTAAGTGTGGGGATGTTTGATGTGGTGTAAAACACACATGCTTTCCTAATAGTTTTTATATTATTTTATGCTTAAACGTCAACGAATATAAATTGTTCTTGCATGAAACTATAGGTTACTGTTAATTGTAGGTCCAATGGTTGAAGAGAACGAAAAAACGAGTTTAAGGAAGAACAGATCAGCTCAAACGGGATTCGGATGAAGCCGGTATGCGCGTTTGTTGATAAGCGAGTTAGAAAACGAAAAATCAGCCAAATGACTTGGCCACGTTGCGCGGTGTAACACCCCGGCTAAAGCGGAATACGCCCTTGGTGTGACGTACAAATTGTTCAAAGCACATGTGACACTATTAAGTGACAATAATATCATTAATTCATTCAAATCCCAAGTACACAAGTTGATCAAATAAACAAATACAAAGGAAAGAAATAAAACACACGTCTTCTTTGTTTATTATTTAAATAGCCTAACTTCTAGTATCTTCGTCATTTCATCCTCTAATGAAGGTACCTGTAGCATATATATATATATATATATATATATATATATATATAATAAAGTCAACTAATTGAATAGTTGGTGAGTCCACACAAGTTTGATACAATTCCATGAAACATAGTGTAGTAATAGCGCAAGCAATGCCTTTTCCATTCGGTAACAACCAAATGTATTCGAATCGGGCCCTATTCCACTCATAAAATCGAGGTCCTGAGTGCATAGGGGGGGGGTATGATCATACTTAATGAGGAAACCATGAGCACGTAATCCTTGAGCAAGTAAGCAAATAAACACACAAGTCCATGTAACGAATTGTAGTTTGTAAATAACGAACAAACGAAATTTAATTGTTGATAGGATATATATGTTACCCTCAAAATAGTTAAAAAGGGTAAAAAGGGGGTGTGAGAAACTCACATTTGAGATTGGATGACAACTTGAAAATAATATGGTAAGCATGTTATATGAAACCGAACGATCTAATCTCACGAGCTAAAATAATAAGAACACGAGAATTACTAACTAATTTAATGGAATAAAATGTCTGTTTTAATGTTCATTAGTTTTTATTAATATATATTTATAATTTCACACATTTTAAAGTATTTTAATATTTAAGTCTAATGGATTATAATGATTAATTATTATAATATTATTTACATGATTAATATTAGATATGTTTACGGGATTTGTCGTTACCGGTATGCTATATTTTAGTATAACCGTTTGTCGGTTTAGAATTTATAAAGTTACAACGTTATTATATATTTTATTTCTACGAGTTTTAACGAGCGGTTCGGGTTTGTAAAAGTTTGCCTCTTGAACGAAAATGCTAACGTAAACTAAACAACTTTTATTTAACTATAAAAATGATTTTATTTATTTTATAATGATTTATAAACATATATATAATTTATTATAATTAATAAATACGTTTATAAAAAATCTAAAAGATGTGCAGTGACCCGGGTTCGAGCCCGGGTCGCCATGACCACACCAAGTATACACACCCACCAGATCAAACTGTTTTTGTGTTGTGAAATCAGAACAAAAAATATATATATATTATAAGTCTCATGTTCATCATCATCCTAACAAACCCTAGATTCAATTCTCCAAATCCGTTCATATTAGGGGCTTTGTTAGACTATTAAAAACAATGAGAATACATATTACAATTACCTTTAAAGGTTACGGATTTATGACGAACTAGACTTGGCCGGAATCGTATTTGGATGAATAGATTAGAGGTTATAGGCAGTTTGTTTGTATAATTTTATGTTTGCGGCAGATTCAGATGACGATTAGGGTCATATTTATAGTGTCAATTGGATCGATTCGTGTTTAATTCGTGTTATTACCACTTTGATTATGATCCGACAGGTGGAGATTAATTAGAGTTAATTATGTCGTTAATGGTGAATTTAATCACGTATTATTGTTTAGGATTAATGCAAAAATCGTTTAGTATAAAATAACGGACCAAACGAGGCTTAAAACGTTGATTTACAGGTTGTGGGCGCCGGAATCCGGCGGCCAGACTTTCTGATCGGAAAATCGGGGGTAGGGGATGGCTGGGAGGGTTGGGTGTTATTATTATTATTATATTATAATTTAAATCATATTTACACTGTTAACCCCTGAAGTATCAAGACCTTTATGTTTAGTTTTTTAAACTTTATTTACACTTTGAACTTTATAAATATACTTAATTAGATTAAAACTTATTATATCTTTAAATGGTTTATGTTTTATACCCGAATAGTTTGAAACTTGATTTCTTTAATAATGTTTATGGCTCGTAGATTAGTTAATTGAACAATATGAATAGAAAGTGAACATATACGAACTTTAGATCATTGAAAATGATATAAATTGATAACTTTCAAATACAAATATATTGAAACGACTAAACGGGTCTAACAAATACAAATACAAATACGAATATGAAATATTGACAAATGTCACACGCGGCCATCTAGGCCTTGGAGGTCACGTGGCGCGGCACCCTAGGGGTGTTCCATGGCTGACCAAATCCATCACCTCGATTTTACAAAGAGGAGAAGCAACCGGTTCATTATTTCATCAACCGGTTGTCAGTTTTGCTTGTTTTAACGTTTGTGAATTCATTTCTGGTCTTAGACATTCAAACCTTTTGAAATCAGATTTATATGAACATGTTTCTCATTTATATCTATTTTATCTACTGTTCATTATTTATGATTGGCTAGATTGGTTAGAATCACCTTGGTTTGATGTTTAACGGTTAAAATTAACTAGTTTAGGGTGCTTAACAAGTGGTTGATTGTTTATCTGGTGTAAAGTTCATATTTTGTGATATTATACCATGTTAACACGCTGCTATAGATGTATCTCAGGTTTCATGTGCCTCATGCGGTTGATTATTGCATGAACTAGTTTCGTGTAGGCGTTAATTGCATGTTTCGGTTAATACTTTATGTGTTGATTGATTGTGGTAGGCATACCATTTGGATTTGTGTTTCTTGGATAATTAAAGTCAGTGAGTTCACCACCTTTGAGTTGGACCAAGACCTTAGGTGTTGGCTTATATTGCTAGTTAGTTGATCGGGTTAGTCGTTGCGAGACCACGTGCGGTTTTCCCATTGCCGGCTAGGTTAAGTTTGTAAGTTGAATTATTTTGTCCCTTAATCACCCCTCTTCTCCTAGGTTTGTAATTAGCTCGAGCCTTAGTGAGATCTTTAACTTAGACTTGGACCAAGTGATGAGTTATTAGGGTACGTAGATTAACAACTATAAGTTAAAAGCTATCTAGACGTTAGGGTTTTCTGGTAAAACTGACCGTACGGACCAAGTTTCCTTGACTTCACCTATGTTAGCTCATCTTTAGAACCCTGGTTTCAACCACATGTTAGCACCCGTGACATCTATATTCGTTAAGTCATCCTACCTAGATGGTTCATTTTCTTGTTATCATTAGTTCCGTTAAGTTTCATCAATAGTTAAGTTAAATTAGTTAAGTTAGTTTTAAATAAATAAGTTAAAGAAATATATTATTTATGCAGGACTTAGGTGAGGGTTTAGTATTTGAGCCACCTCACATGTCTTTGTGTTCGACATCCGGACTTCCATTTGACTGTGCTGCTACGTGACCGGTATACTTGCCGTTTGTTTGAAGCTTAGTTAGGATTGTTTGGTTTTATAAATTTAATACTTATTTTTGAATTGTGAGAATTAATTATTAATATTTATATATAGCTTTTCGCACATCATGCTTTGATGATGAAATGGTTTCACAAATAAATGCGATGATATAATCTGTTAAACGGTTATCTAGATTTGGTGAGACCTGTGACCTGCTTTTTATTATTTTTTTTTTAAATTAAATGGGTCAAAGGCATAGAATTTCATCATTCGGGAGTGAAGCAATCTAGCGGTGCCATATTGCCATTGGGGATGAGGAGTGACCAGAGGGCGACACTTAGGATATTTTGGTAGACAATTATGTTGAGTATAGATAAGGTTTTTAAATTTATGGGATATATGTTATTCTACCTCTATTTTTGTAACATCAAATTTTCCATCTAAATAATATCCTTTTGTCACACCCCGACCAAGGGTGACAGAACATGTGGGGGCGCAACGTATTGATCGAATTGTAGCTCAAAATACACTAATTAAAGCGACAATACTATTTAATTTTATTAAAATTAAAACAAGTACACAAATTAAATAATCGAAACAAATACATCATACTTTTGTATTTTGAATGAATAACCTAAGGTCAACTAACTATCTTCAATCTTGATAACATCAAATACTTGAACCTGTAGCATGTATAAAATAGAGTTTGTCAACACAGATATTGATGAGGATACATAAGTTAGCTTATATATATATATAAATATAATCACAATTCACATGTCAATGATGAGCATTACAATTCGTATGAATATGTAAACAACTAAATAGATGTGGACTCATTCCTATTGATACAAAATCAACGTACTTGAGTAAGTGTATGATCATAATAGATGAGGGTAGAGTACGATGAGTCTAACCACCAAACAGTAAAGTAAACACATAGAGCATAGTCGTAGAGCATGTAATCATCATATATACACATAAATTGAATTGTTTTTTGAATAGATGAGACAAAGACATTAACCAAAACTTAATGAGGTATACATGCAACCTAAAAATATGAAATGTGAAAAAGGGGCATGTAAACTCACTTGAAGTATATAGAGGGCAATAACAAGTTGTCAGTTTAAGCGAGTTTATTGGTCACGTGGCGAATTCCAACGGATTCCTCTAAATTAAAAGTACGCTTGAAATAAACATCTTGACACGTATAAGAGTAAGAACGACACTATGGGATTCTATGAATTATACCATATTTGGGACCGTTAGGGTTTTGTGTAAACTTTAGTTGGTTTAAACTTTTTATTAATACAAATAATAAAAATAATTTAGTCAAACTTTTTTCTTGAAATAAAGAGGTGATTAGTTTAAGCTAATAAGGAAATCTTTTAGGGTCGAGATATTTATAATTAACAGTTTGATAAAAGTGTCACAACTTTTATTAATAGATTTTGGATTATTATTATTATTATTATTAAAACAACTTTTTTTTATAATAAACAAATAAATAAATAAAAACCTAAATAAAAAGTAAATCTAATAAAAAAACCCACAAAGATGAGCAACCAAGGGCTCGAATCGGGGTCCCTAGGTGGTTCACTACCTTAACACAACACACACCAGCCAACTAGGCTGGTTTTTCAACTCGGAAAAGAAATGAAACGAAAAGAATTTAAATAGATTTTTGAATTAACCCCAATTCCATAATAAACCCTAATCAGAAGAACCCAAATTGAAGCACGACTGCCCTTTGTCAATCGTAATTGAAAAAGGGCTTTTGTTAAGCACTCAAAATCGATCAAGAAACAACCATCAATTACCTGGACTGAGCACAAATCAAAATAGCACGAAGATGTAGAGTTTCAGGTTAGAACACAGGATCAAAACGATTCCAAACAGCTTCTGAATGTAAAATTGAGTGAGGGTTTTGATACGTGATGCTATGAGGATGGCGTGTGACTCGTTGATCGAATTTTTATCGTGTATTTAGAGTGTAAAGTGGCAAATCAATCTACATTTTAGAGTTAACAAAAAATGATTCTAAATCAGAAGAATTAGCTGTCAATTACGTGTTATTACCATATATATCAATTACTTGTTTGTTAAGAATACGAGATTTAGCCAAATCCCGAATTATACGGCTCGATTTGAGGATTATTCGAGAAAGATCATGACAGGGGGGTGTCGGTGATGACGGGAAGAGTGGAAGGGAGGGAAAATGGATTTGATTAAATTGCAATTTGGTCCCTTATGTTTGGTTGTTAGTCAAAAGATGAAAGAACAAAAGTGTATGGGGGTTAAATGCACATAATCGGCACTATAAAAACAAATAATTATAAATAAAATAATATAACTTGTAAGAATTCGTTGTTTTATTTATTTAGTGCGGATCCAAAAATAGAAGTTTTTAAAATGGGCCGGGTTTCGGGTGCAGAAATTAATGAATGTTACACCTTCAAACCTTGCACTTACAAGGATTTGAACCAATCACTAAAATTTATAAAAAAGGAAAACATACCACTAAACCAATAACTCTTGCGTAGTTCTTCCTCTATTTCAAAGCCAATATAATTCCTTCGGTTTATATGTATCACCGACATATGAGTAGTATCTAAATATTTGAGTTTCTTCATTTAAGACGGTAAGGTTTTGATTTGTTTAAAATCTTTATTACCACTTTTTTTTAAGATACATGTTTTGATCAAGTTTGTTTGAGTATAAAGGGATATTGGTTTTTAATGCTTCCAACTTTCACTTGTTGATTGATAACGGTTTAAACTTTCGATTAGTTACCTATCACTCCCAACTTTTTACATATTTATTTCTTGCGCTCCCGAACTTAACGGGCCCTAACTTTGTTAGTTTTTTTGCTAACGTGGCCATTTTTATTAATAAAAAAACATGTTGTGGGTCCTACACCATCTTATTCCTTCAACATACAACCCCAACAACCTCCATTACCACCACCACCACCCACCGACCAATGCCACCACCAACCAACTACAATTTTCAGCTCGATTTTGAAACTGAGTCGAGCCCAAGATTTCCCCATCTTGACTTGGTTCGGCTCATGAACAGCTACCGAAATATAGTTTTAGGCATCGTGCGCATAACTATTGAGCCATGCTCAAGTAATCAGTAGTGTTAGGTATGATGTAGTGAGAGAAGGAATGCGATATAATGATAAATATATATGTTTCCCTTGTGTATTTTATTTAATATTTAATTAGTTTTTATTTGTTTTTTGTTAAGATTTGTATACTACTAATATTATTGTGTTTTGTAGGTTTCGGAGGTTGATCGTGGTCGAAAAGGGCGAAAAACGAGTCAAAATAGCCAAAACGAGAAGCCGGAACGCATCAGGAAATGAACCGGTAGAAGAACCGGTCGGACCGCCCCCCTTAATATTGCACGCCGCGTGACCAGGGCCTAGACATGGCCGCGGGGCGCGGCCATTATCAGATTTCAGAAAATTCTCCGTTTTTATCAGTTTTGGGCCCAGTTCACTATAAATACACCCTTAACCTTAACCTGAAAAATACCCTAGGAACCAGAGCCGAATTTGGAGTTTCATGGAGTTTAGGATTGCATTATTTGGCGGGTTTGAAGGCAAGGAATCACCCGAGAAACGCTACTTGTTTAAGAACGAAGACTATGGGTTTTAACGCCTTTAATCTTTCATTTCTAATGTTTTTCACCATGATTTCTTTTATCATTATTTTGTTTGATTTTAAGATGTTAGGCTAAACATTATAGACTGCTTAGGCTTATGATGAACCATAGTTGATGTTTTATTTTTGGTTGGATTGTTTCTTTTCGTTTTGGTTTTATGATTTATTAAACTATTTGATTTTACTTGATTGATGCGTATATGCACTTCGTTTTGGTTGTTCTAGTTTTATTGTTCCACATAATCCTTGTTGATTGTTTCATATGATAGGATTTGTTAGGTCATTACTGTATGTTCTTGACTAGTTTATGATTGAATTCAAATAACATCATAGGAATAATATTTTTAGTCAAACAAATAAAAGTGTGCTGCTAACCTAGAAAGCTGTAAGGTGATAGGTTATTGTTAGATCTTTTTTGATTAAGTTTGCTAGATTTAGTTCTTCGTAAAGAGTCCCTCTAGGTTTGATTAGTTAACCTTGTCTAGCGAGTCAATTAAGTTTATTAAATTACCTTTGATTTTCGCGGGGGTAGGATTTCACTATCAAGGTACTCGTTCATAATTAATTAACAACCGTAAGGGAGTTTAATTTATAAAACTGGTGTGTCTTAAAACTTAATAGAAACCCATAGGTGTCTTCTTGGGAAGGGCCAGAGGTCATGTTCGGGTTTTCTTTTAAGCGTCTATTTAACGATCACAATTTTATAACTATTATTTTCCAACTATTTGATAACTGAAACATTGGGGATTCTTGCCTAGGTGGTTTTTCATTATCATCTGAATCAGTCAAACTTGCTTGTCTTGTGTTTCATTTATTGTCTTTCATTAATTAGTTTATTTTATTAGTTTAATATAATATAGTTTAAAACCCCCTTTAAATAATATTAATAAATAGTCGCGTAAGTAAGTCGAGTTTAATTTGCTAGTTACGTAATTTAAAGAGTTTCGTGGGTTCGATATCCGGACTTACTTAGCTGTACTAGAGTCGACCGGTACACTTGCCGGCTAGTAGTTTAAGAGTCTAGAGTATTACTTAGTGTTTAGATTATCGTGTTTTTATTTGACTACTTTTAGCACATCAAGTTTTTGGCGCTGTTGCCGGGGACTCTTGGAGATTGCGTTATTAGCTTCGATTAGACTTGCTTGATATGTACGTGCTATTTGTTTTGTTTTTGTTTTTGTTTTTGAGTCTTAGGAGTCTTAGTAGTTTATATTTTATTTTTCTTTTTGTTTTACGAGTCTGTTTTGAGTCGTAGGAGTTAGGATAATATAGTTTATTTTAATCGCTTTAAATTAGCTTAGTTATTCTTTAATATATTTTTTATTTTAATAATATTTGGTGTCCGTGATCCTTTTCTGTTTAAGTTTATCTTTACAGTAATCTTCATGGAGTGTTGCCACGAGAACAAATTATGCGTGGTGATTGATAATATGGGGAATGTAATTGGTTGTAAAGACTCATATGGCATAATGATGGATCACATGCGAGATATTAAGATATTTCTTACGTGTCATCCATAGCATTAATGCAAATGCACCACTTTCAGGTATCATGGATGATTTCAAGCTAGGCTTAATGAGTCGAATTCAATTTAATGAGCCGACGATCGAGTTTGAGGTTGTTGGGTTGCAAAATAAGATAGAGGAGTGTATTCCCTTTTGGGAGGACGAGTTTAGGGATGTATTTGGTGAAGATTTGGTGGATTTAGCCAATGTGGATGAGAGAGATTTTAACCCCGAAAGAGATCTTGAGGAGCTTGAAGTATTGTTATTCGGGGAGTTGTTTAAGAAATTACATGTCAAAGAGGAATCACAAGAGATATCTGAAGAGTTGAAGAATGAAGAATTGCATCTCATTATGAAAGAACATCTGCAACTGCATGGTGAAGTTGATTTCGGCTTTTAGAAATACTTATTCGTGGATCACCACGTAAATTAAGAGCCCAAAGAAGGAGGATATATGGACTAAGGAATCAAAGTGTGCCGAATCGGTCATATTCTTAGAATTTCATTAATGGGTGGATTAAGCTGAATGCATATTTTTGTGCGCACAAGAATTTGGAAATTAGTTTCTTCTCGACTAACTTTAAGAGGAGAGTGTTGAGGAGCACCGATGGGAAGATGATCAAGGAGAAGCCTCCTGATTGAGGTTTCGGGAGTAAGTCTAGCTGAAGACTTTTTGTAATTTAGCGCTTCCCGGGAGGCAACCCGGTATTATTTTTTCATTTTATTTTATTTTATTATTAGCTTTTATTTTTTCTTATCGTTGCCGGCTGTTGCTTCTCTTACTTGTAGGTTGTTCCGGGATTACTTATTAGATGGTTGAAGAGATATGGTTTTAAAAAAGTGTGGGGATGCCACTTGTTTCAGTATTGCCGCTTATGTTCGTGTATGAGAGAATGAGGTAATGTTTGCTAAGCACGTTCGGAGTTGGAGGGCATTCATGGAAAGAAGACTTTGGCGTCATATTTCATGCGCATATTACCAACTAAGTCTTTTCCATTATCTAGCTTATTAACTTGTTATTTTGTTTTTTTTTTGTTTTAATTTTTAGGTTTTAGTTTTTTTTAGTCCGACTTTCTTATAATTTTATTTTTATTTTAAGTCGTCCTTATCCTTGCATTGAGGACAATGCAAAATTTAAGTGTGAGGATAGGATATTAGAGTCGTAGTTTAAATTTAACTTTAAAAAATAAAAAAAAATTGAAAAAGTTTTGAAAAATATATCTTGAATATAGTTTTCTGCGTGAAAGTGGGAGATGATGATACTTATCGGAAATTGTTTTTTCAAACTACTAATAATAAGAGATAATATAAAAGAAAACGCATTTAACTTGGGATGTGTCGGTAGGCTCAACCTTGAGAATGAAAGGGCAATTTGACAAATGGGTAACGAAAATCTCTTGTGGGTAAAGAGTTTTGTCCCTGGAAAATTAATAATGAAAGGTCGGGCCATACTCAAGCCTCAACTTTTGGGATGAAATGTGAAAATATTATGAATTTTAAATTTCAATACGTTATCATATGATACTTGGGTAGGTTAAACGTTAGAGTATGCCAAGTAACCGGTGATATAAATCTTAAACCGTTTAGTTTTAGTGTTTTACATTTCATTGGCGTATGGTTTTATAACCTTATATCTTGTATTGATGGGATGCCTCTGGTCCGGAGACTATGGGTCTGTATACGGTTTATCATCTGGGTATTCACAATTCCTAAGTGGGGTTGTGAATATTAAAAAGCTAAAAAAGAGCAAACCCGCAGTTATCTGCCACATAATTCATTAAACATGATCGTTACGAAATTAAAGTACAAATACACTACTGACTTGATCATCCACACTATTAGCCATATGGGGTCCCCTTGCTCGCGCCTCATTACCATTAAGAAACGGATCGCAAGGGACACGCCACATGTAAACCCTACGTATGAATTCGTGCATACTCGCCTTTGGTGATGGGTTCGGGGTATTTCTTGATAACGGGGGTTTGTCATGTTGTGGGGAACACTAGCTAATTAATTAATTATACCTTAATCATATCTAATGGCTACTTTGGTAAACTTTGATGCTTAAGCTTAGGTGGATAAACAATACCATTGATCCTCTTAACTATTCATGATAAAGAAGAGCTATAAAAGTTTTAAATATGCTACTTTTGAGGTTAAGTCAAGTTAGGGTGGTCTGGTCCGGTAAAAGCTGAAGATAAGCGGGTCTTTATTGTGTAAACCACAGAGTAATATAATTGTTGGATCTTATTTGTCCTGGTAAAGATCAACGCATGGGTTTAAGTGGACAACAATATCGGTGATCTGGTTTTTGCGTCTTTCTGAAACTTTAAATTAATCTATATGTTTTTAAAGACTATATTTTCCGATTTTGATTACACTGTATTAGACTTTTTCAGTGACGAAAAAGAGTAAGTGTGAGGATATTTGATATAATGATAAATATATATGTTTCCCTTGTGTATTTTATTTAATATTTAATTATTTTTTATTTGTTTTTAGTTAAGATTTGTAAACTACTAACAATATTGTGTTTTGTAGGTTCCGGAGGTTGATCGTGGTCGAAAAGGGCGAAAAACGAGTCAAAATAGCCAAAAACGAGAAGCCGGATCGCAATAGGAAATGAACCGGAAAAAGAGCCAGTCGGACCGGCCGATCAGACTGGCCCCCTTAACATTGCACGCCGTGCTGCGCGACCAGGGGCTAGACATGGCCGCGGGGCGCGGCCATCATAAGATTCCAGAAAGTTCTCCGCTTTTGATCAGTTTTGGGCTCAGTTCACTATAAATACACCCTTAACCTTAACTTGAAAATACCCTACGAACCAGAGCCGAATTTGAAGTTTCTTGGAGATTAGGATTGCATTATTAGGAGGTATTGAATGCAAGGAATCACCTGGTGAAGCGCTACTTTTTCATGAACAAAGACTACGGGTTTTATCGCCTTTAATACTTCATTTCTGCTGTTTTTCACCATGATTCTTTTGTCATTGTTTTGTTTGATTTTAAGATGCATTATAGACTGCCTAGGCTTATGATGAACCATCGTTGATGTTTTGATTTTAGTTGGATTGCTTCTTTTCGTTATGGTTTTATGATTTAGTAAACTATTTGATTTTACTTGATTGATACGTATGTGCACTTGGTTTTTGTTCTAGTTTTATTGTTCCACATAATCCTTGGTGATTGCTTCATATGATAGGATTTTGTTAGGTCATTACTGTGTGTTCTTGACTAGTTTATGATTGAATTCGAATAACATCATAGGAATAATATTTTTAGTCAAACAAATAAAAGTGTGCTGCTAACCTAGAAAGTAGAGGTGCACAAATCGGTTTTTTTAAAAAAACCGGTTCGGTTAATAACCGGACCGGTTTTTCTTGGCCTGGAAAAAAACCGGTTTTTAAATAACCGGACAGGTTTATTAACCGGTTTTTTTGGTGCAAAACTCGGACCGGTCTAACCGGTTAGGACCGGTTAGAAACCGGTTAGAACCGGTTAATAACCGGTTTTTTTAATTAACCGGTTTTTTTTTTAAATAACCGGTTAATAACCGGTTTTTTTCATAATAACCGGTTTTAAAATTAACCGGTTTTTTCCATAACCGGTTCAGTAACCGGTTTTTTCTCTAGAACTTGTAACCGATATACGAACCGGCGGTTACTAAACCGGTCAAACCGGTTTTTAAATAACCGGTTTTTGTAAAAACCGGTTTTCGGTTTAAACCGTTGAACCGGTTCACCAACCGGTTTTTTTGCCCATCTCTATAAATACACCCTTAACCTTAACCTGAAAAATACCCTAGGAACCAGAGCCGAATTTGGAGTTTCATGGAGTTTAGGATTGCATTATTTGGCGGGTTTGAAGGCAAGGAATCACCCGAGAAACGCTACTTGTTTAAGAACGAAGACTATGGGTTTTAACGCCTTTAATCTTTCATTTCTAATGTTTTTCACCATGATTTCTTTTATCATTGTTTTGTTTGATTTTAAGATGTTAGGCTAAACATTATAGACTGCTTAGGCTTATGATGAACCATAGTTGATGTTTTATTTTTGGTTGGATTGTTTCTTTTCGTTTTGGTTTTATGATTTATTAAACTATTTGATTTTACTTGATTGATGCGTATATGCACTTCGTTTTGGTTGTTCTAGTTTTATTGTTCCACATAATCCTTGTTGATTGTTTCATATGATAGGATTTGTTAGGTCATTACTGTGTGTTCTTGACTAGTTTTTGATTGAATTCAAATAACATCATAGGAATAATATTTTTAGTCAAACAGATAAAAGTGTGCTGCTAACCTAGAAAGCTGTAAGGTGATAGGTTATTGTTCGATTTTTGTTGATTAAGTTAGATTTAGTTCTCCGTGAAGAGTCCCTCTAGGTTTGATTAATTAACCTTGTCTAGCGAGTCAGTTAAGTTTATTAAATTACCTTTGATTTTCGCGCTGTAAGGTAGGATTTCACTATCAAGGTACTCGTTCATAATTAATTAAACAACCGTAAGGGAGTTTAATTTATAAAACTGGTGTGTCTTAAAACTTATTAGAAACCCATAGTTGTCTTCTTGAGAAGGGTCAGAGGTCCTGTTCGGGTTTTCTTTTCAATGTCTATTTTACGATCACAATTCCATAACTATTATTTTCCAACTATTTGATAACTTAAACATTGGGGCTTTTAGCCTAGGTGGTTTTTCATTATCATCTGAATCAGT
The DNA here is from genome assembly GCF_021521415.1 of Bidens hawaiensis. Classification (NCBI taxonomy): domain Eukaryota; kingdom Viridiplantae; phylum Streptophyta; class Magnoliopsida; order Asterales; family Asteraceae; genus Bidens; species Bidens hawaiensis. The sequence goes on from NW_027496690.1 coordinate 98,994, forward strand.
CAAACTTGCTTGTCTTGTGTTTCATTTATTGTCTTTTATTAATTAGTTTATTTTATTAGTTTAATATAATATAATTTAACCCCCCCCCCCCTTTAAATAATATTAATAAATAGTCGTGTAAGTAAGTCGAGTCTAATTTGTTAGTTACGTAATTTAAAGAGTTTCGTGGGTTCGATATCCGGACTTACTTAGCTGTACTAGAGTCGACCGGTACACTTGCCGGTTAGTAGTTTAAGAGTTTAAAGTATTACTTAGTGTCTAGTTTAGCGTGTTTTTATCTGACTATTTTTAGCACATCAGAATGAAAATAGCATGTTTAAAGGTAATGAAATTTATTATATTTGGTTGAAGAATGAAAAGAAATCGTTCATTTTTTAGGGAATCTCATTCGCCACTCCTTTTTTTTTTATTTTGATTCTATTAAATCCTATTTTTGGCTTCCATAGTTTATCCTTCTATATCACTTCTATTCCTCGAAGAATCCCATGTAAAAAGAAAATGTGATTTGTCCCTCTCAAACAACATAACTATTTTTCCTCCATGAATCATTTGTTGATTTTGTTTTTAACTAATTGGCAAATTTGGATGACATTTTTTTTTATTTTTATGTTTTGAAAATTTTGAATGATTTTAAATTGGGATATTGGTTTTTAATATTCCTAACTTTCATCCGTTGGTCAATATCACTCCCAAATTTCGATTTGTTACATACGATTCCCAACTTTCATCATATTTGTTTTTGTCACTCCTTCACTAACAGACATGTTACGTGTCTTTTTTTTTTTTAACTGAGGTGGCATTTGGTGATGCTCACAAGAACTCCAAGCTTTCATTTTCTTCCACACATATCTTCTTCCTCTTTCTCTCTAAGAAAACCCAACTCCAACTACCATAATCACCACAACTCCAACCACCCTCCACCACCCACAAAACCGAAGTTACGTACAACCATTTCCACTATCCTACTGCCGACACCACTTGAACCTATCATTATCAACGCCTTTGCCTCTAAACTCTCATCCCCTTAACCACCGTCGCCGTCATCATCCTCGTATCCACCTCTGTTACCCACCATCATTACCACTTCCATATCTGTTAACCACACCATCGCCACCGCCATCTCTGTTAACTACAACCAACTCTTAGATCTGACCAGAGTTTAACAGATCTGAACGAAATTGGCTCAAGAATTACCGTCGTCGTTCATTCTTCTTCTCCGCCTAGTGCCACCTTGCTCATCCACTCTCTCTTATTCATTGTTGTCATCTTCATCAAACTCCACCATTGTTGTCTCTCTAACGACTTGTTTATTTGAAGCAGCTGAATGGTGGGTCTCTTCACAGTAGGAGGAAGATGATACATACCAATTTATAAATATTATAAAGTGGTGGGGAATTTGGGTTTGCAGGGTTTATAAGTTGAGTGGTGACGGTAAATTTGGGTTTGAAGGGTTGGGGGAAGAAGATGGAGTTAAAATGGTGGACCCATAAGCTTTATAAATATTAATTATGCCAGCACAGAAATAAAAAAAAGCCACGTCAGCATCACGATTAACGACGTTAGTCGTCTGTTAGTGAAGGAGTGACAAAAAAAAATACGATGAAAGTTGGAAGTGGTATGTAACAAATCGAAAGTTGGGAGTGATATTGGTCAACGAGTGAAAATTGGGAGTATTAAAACCAATATTCCTTTTAAATTTATTTTAGTTGAGAACTTTTGAATGATTTTAATATTTTATTAGTTATGTTTTTTCATGATATAAATCAGGGTTACAAAAGTTATTAGGCTAATTTTAATAGCCGATGAAGGAGTTAGGTGTACTCGGAAAGTACCCGAACATGATAAATTTTAAAAAAATTAAATTTCTGATATTATATATATGTCAAATGTTATAAGTTTACTAATATTTATAGCAAAATAGGTGATATCAATATTAATAAGATAATACATTTTTAAATAATAAATTATTCTAAAATTGCTAATCATAAATTAAAAAAAATGATATTTGTTTTTTGATATTATAGAAATGCAAATTATGTTTTATTTTTTTTAAGTCAAAATCGCCCCAAATTCATTGACTAGATTTGATTATGGCTGAGGTTGTTATGACCCGTGGGCTATCCAAGTTTCATTAGAAGTCTCATATACCCGTCAAATTGGTTCAAACGCATAAAAAGAATCCATTTAGAAATGAAGCAATCTGGTGGCTTGAGAGGGTGCGGGGAGTGACCAGAGCGCGACACGTAGGATATTAAAGGTTTCGTTACAGAAATTGCCCTTTATGTTTGCATCAGATTTCAGTCGTTGTCCTTTATCTTTACGTTTCGTACTTTACGTTTCCAAATGTTACACCGTTTGTCCTTTTGTCCTAACCCAGTTATTTTTTCTCGTTAACTCAGGTCACATGCTTTGCACATGAGGGAAAATTAGTCATTCTATCCATTTATTTAAAAAACATTTTAATAAAATTTATATTTATATTAATATAAAGAACACATAAGCCCTCTCTCTCTCTCTCTTCCCCTCTTTCTTCTGCCGCCACCACGGCCACACCAGAGCACCACCGCCACCATTAACACTCACCACCACCGTCACCATCAAAACCCGTGACCTTATCTCCAGTGACCTTATCTCCTTGACCTTTCGACCAACATCTACCTAATTAACCACCGCCGGTGTTGTTATGGTTTCACAAGCCCTGAACGAGGAAAGGTAGTGAGGTTTTAAGATTATTGGTTGGTTTCGGAGGGATATGCAGCACCAAATGACAGATTTGAGCGTACAGCGTGTTCTCCGATAATCAAGTCAGAAGATTTGGGCATTTCTTCAAAGGCTACTAATCGGAGCCCTAACGGGTCAGATTTTGCAATTCAGACAAAAGGGTGCATGATCCACTATCTTTTTTGACCCATATGATTATCAGGGGGGTTTGGAACTAGCCGGAAGTGGTGGTCGTGGCTACGGCTGAAGGTTAAAATCGTGGTGGTTGTTGAGCCTGTCAGTTTTGCCCTAATGTCATCCCTCTTTCTCTGCATGAGTTCATTAGAAATGGCAGTAAGTGAACACCGGTGGTGTTGAGTGTTGATGGTGACGATGTTGTAGTCATGAGGTTGTTGCAGTGGCAGAAATGTGTGTTTGTGAGAGAGAGAGAGAGAGAGAGAGAGAGAGACTTTTATTGTTTTATTTTAATCTTTTATAATTATATATAATAATTTTTATTGTTAATTTTTTAAATAAATGGATAGAATGACTATAATTTGCCCTCATGTGCAAAACATGTGACCTGAGTTAACGAGAAAAACTAACTGGGTTAGGGCTAAAGGACAAACGGTGTAACATTTGGAAACGTAAAGTACAAATTATGTTACTTTGAAAGATAAAGGACAACGACTGAAATCTGGTGCAAACATAAATACAATTTCTGTAATTCTGTCATATATATATATATATATATATATATATATATATATATATATATATATATGATTTTAATTTTATGTTATAAACCGGTTTAAAAGTTAGAGTTTTGTAAAACCCATGACTCATTTCTTTTTTTAATATAAAATTGTTTCTTAATTATAAAATATATTTTCTTAATAAAAAAATATATTTATTTTTAGTAAATCCTATTTTATAGGATTTTCATATCAAATATATGGTGATATTAATTTTTGATTTAATAAGATGTTATAACCCATTTAAACACTGTCTAGGTTTGGTAAAGCAATCTGGTGGCTTCTATAAAAGGGGGAGCGACCACATCACAAGAAATATGTTTTTTGAGCTTTCGTTTTTATATATTATAGATGTTAATAAACTATTAAATTTAAAAAGTTTTTAAATTACTCGTCAAAAATATAATAAGAAAAAAACCAAAACATATTCAAACAAAACGACTCGAATGGTCCACATCCGATTATTTCACAAAAGAAAAAAAAAAGAAAACGATTGTAGCAATGGTTGTCAACACTAACAAAAAGCATGTGGAAGTAATTAATATATTTATTAAAAAGGGGATTACATCCCACTCAAAAGGTCACTATTTATTTTACTATTCATTTTTAAATATTTTATTAATTACTATAACCATTAATTTACTAATCATAAGTTCATAAATAAAAATAATAGTTTTTGCTTTCTTCATTATAAATTTTTTATCAACTAATTAAAATATTTAACTAATTATATTTTAAACACTAAACTTGGACAAGTGTCGGTTTTACATATCTTATTTTTTGTTAAACGATTTTCTTAAACTTAGTTTTCATATTTTTTATAGTTCGTCTTTATAATGACCGAAACTTTTTTCGTGATTTAAAAATATCTCATCGTCGCATGGTTTATATCCGCGTTTCAACGTTTGATACCTAGCTCGCCTTTAAAATATTTATTTTGAATTAATAATTTATGTTTACGAATTTGTATTGGTACCGCTGATACGAACCGAATTTGTGTTTGTACACAACAATAACATGTCGGTCTTTTTAGTTCCACATATGAAAATTTGTTGTATTTTGGCATTGGCGGTTTATTTCTTTTGTTTAGTTTCGATGTCGTAACTTAATACAGACTGACTTCGCATCGACTTGCAACAAGTTTATGGTTTAACACTTTTACTTATGTTTTTTTGTTAGATTTAAAGATCCCGTCGCAAAGCGCGGGGTCCTAAATTAGTTATTTTTACTTTGATAGAATTCTCTATATGCTATGAAAGTTGTTATGATATTTATTTATTTATTTATATATTAGTTTTTATTCCCATGTTTTATATTATTTGTTTCTAGTATTTATATATTTTTTGAATTTTAATTTTATTTATTGTATGTTAGTTAAGAATATACTTATGGTTTGATGATAAAAGGTTTCACAAATAAATAAGATGTTATAACCCGGTTTAAAAGTTATATGAGTTTGGTAAGACCCAAGACCCGTTTATTTTTTTACCATAAAATTGTTTTTTTTTGAACGACTAACAAAATTTCATTCAAAAAGCACCAGCAAGTCGCTAGAAACACCGATACAAACGATAAAGCGTAAATAACACCACCAAACAATACAACCATTGGACAAAACCGATACAATATGTCCACCCAACTATACCCATTACAACCGAAAACCACACCACTCTTCCCAAGAAAGCCCACCTCTATTTGCCATATTTTTTATCCAAAGGAATCCCAGCACTTTTATTTCCTCTATCAAGTTAGTCATTTGAATCGGAGACCCGAGTGGACTAGTGCATTCCGCCCCTTCCATAGGCACCAAGTGGCGATTAAACAAACCGCTTGAAAAACTTTAGCCTTTTCTTTAGTAAACGACGAGAACTTGTGCAAGTCCAACACATCGCGAAAGCTAAATAAGATAAAAGAGGGCAACTTACACCATTGTGCAATGACACTCCACATAGTTTGAGCGAGACCACACGAAATAAACATGTGTTCAGTCGACTCCTCCACCTCTCCACAAATTGGACAAAATGTCGAGCTCACTGGAATATTCCTCCTTTTTAAAGCATCGAACGTTGGTAAGCGGCCGAGCACCGCTCTCCAAGCCACAAAACCAACCTTTATCGGTACAAACCGGTTCCAATCGAATATATATTCATCAGCCGTATGCGAGTTTACCAGCATACAACCCTTCACACTTCTAACCGAAAACATACCAGAAGCTTCATATTGCCAAGAAACATAATCTTTCCCTTGTTTCAAGCCCACACCTTAGACATAATTGCAACAACCACCTAAGCTCACCAATCTCCTCTGTACTTTCCGGATCCCTTGCCCAATCCCATCCTCCACAAATCCAACCATCCAACATATACAACCTGTCCGCCACCATGCGCCCTTTTGAATTTTCTAGGGAGAAAAGCTTTAGGAATTTAATTGCTAGTGGAATTTGGTCAACCCAACAATCAAGCCAAAACCATGTAAATTGTTTCTCAATTATAATAATATATTCATCAGCCAATAATGACACATTTGCGTCTCGTAAATTGTTTCTCAATTATAATAATATATTTGGGTTTTCGTTTATATATATACTAGTTTTTATCCCTTGTATTACGGGGTTGTTTTATATTGTTTGTTCTAATATTTATTTATTTTTTGAATCTATATTTTTTTATTGCATGAAAGTTAATAATATACTTATGGTTTAATGATAAATTTTTTCAAAAATAAATGAGATGTTATAACCTGGTTTAAAAGTTATATGGTTTTGATGAGACCCAAGAACCGTTTATTTTTTTTACTATAAAATTGGTTTTTTAATTATAAATAATATTTATGAAAGTTTATAATAAACTTATGGTTTGATAAGACCCAATACCCGTTTAGTTTTTTTACTATCAAATTGGTTTTTTAATTTAAATAATATATATATCTTTTTTAAAATAAATAAGATATTAATTTTTATTATATCCTATTTTATATGATTTTTACATCAATAATTTGGTGGGAATAATTTATAATTTAATGAGATGTTATAACCCGTTTAAGGATTATATGGGTTTGGTAAGACCCACACCCATGAATTCGAGTCAAATGCATGAGAAGCCTCCGTTTAAAATTCAAGCAAATCTGGTGACTCCAAAAAAAGGGGGAGTGACCACATCACGACACATAAGATTTTTATGTCTTCGTCTATATATATTACTAGTTTGATCCTCCCGTGTTACGGGAGTTTATTCAAGTTTTTGTTTTTAATCATTTTGCTATTTTATGATGATTTATTTTATTTTAAATGTAGTTTTGTTTTAATTTAATACACATATATTAGTTTGTTATTATATTTTTTAGCGTTTGAGTTTTTTCAATTGAGATATGCATGTTTTTTAGTTTTTTAACGAACAAATATAAACGAACACGGGCATGATGATTTGTTTAAATGAACAAACATGAACACAAATATTTGTTTAATGAAAAAGGGGACATTGATGTAGTTGACGATGGTGGGTAGTATCAAAAGTTAACCGGTGAAGGAGATGATAGACTAACAACGGAGAACATGTAAAAGAAATAAATTAAATTAAGGTTTAACGATGAAAGTGTTTACCAATAAATGAGATCTTATAATTCATTTAAGGGCTATAAGGGTTTGGTAAGACCTATAACCCGTAGAAATTATTCTTTGATGATTAAGGGGTTATTTTACAAATAAATGAGATGTTATAACCCTTTTAAGGGTTATCCGGGTTTGGTGAGACCCATGACCCACAAAAATTATACTTTGATTATGAAAGAGTTTCACAAATAAATGAGATGTTATAACCCATTTAAAGACTATCCGGGTTTGGTAAGACTCATACCCGCGAATTCCGGTCAAATGCATGAGAAACCTTCATTTATAAATCAAGCAATCTGATAGCTCTAAAGAATGAGGGAGCAACCTGAAAGTGACACGTATGATTTCATGATACACAATTGATAGTAAATATTCATATTTTCTTTATAATGCTTGACAAATTATCATTCATGTTTGGTCATCATGACGTTTGTATAACGTTGATGGGTAATTTATTAGAAAATAAAGCATAAATCTTTCAAGTGTCAACATAGAAGGCCAGTGTGTCTTCTAATAAAATATGCTTGTTTTTGGGGTGTGTGTACAGTGTATATGTGTGTTGAGAAAGACATAAGTTATGTATTTATTTTTATCTATAACAGTAAAAGTAACAAAAAAAAAACTTATGAATCTCATTTAATTTCAGAAAATGTCATAATGTATTTAATGTGTGCTATTTATCTTCAAGTGTATATATAACATCTATAATTTATGAAAATATTTCATGTGTGCTGTTTATTTTCTTGATTAGTCAGAATAATCTCGAAAGCTACCTATTCGTAACACCCCAAATTTCAGTATTTTTGAATTTAATATAATTATAGGAGAAATTAAGATAATTTAATGAGATGTTATAACCCGTTTAAGGATTATATGGGTTTGGTAAGACCCATACCCATGAATTCGAGTCAAATGCATGAGAAGCCTCCATTTAAAATTCAAGCAAATCTGGTGACTCCAAAAAAAAGGGGAGTGACCACATCACGACCCATAAGATTTTTATGTCTTCGTATATATATATATATATATATTACTAGTTTGATCCTCCCGTGTTACGGGAGTTTATTCAAATTTTTGTTTTTAATCGTTTTGCTATTTTATGATGATTTATTTTATTTTTTAACGTAGTTTTGTTTTAATTTAATACGCATATATTAGTTTGTTATTATAATTTTTAGCGTTTGGGTTTTTTCAATTGAGATGTGTATGCTTTTTAGTTTTTTAACGAACAAATATAAACGAACACGGGCATGATGGTTTGTTTAAATGAACAAGCATGAACACAAATATTTGTCTAATGAAAAAGGGGACGTTGATGTAGTTGACGATGGTGGGTAGTATCGAAAGTTAACCGGTGAAGGAGATGATAGACTAACAACGGAGAACATGTAAAAGAAATAAATTAAATTAAGGTTTAACGATGAAAGTGTTTACCAATAAATGAGATCTTATAATTCATTTAACGGCTATAAGGGTTTGGTAAGACCTATAACCCGTAGAAATTATTCTTTGATGATTAAGGGGTTATTTTACAAATAAATGAGATGTTATAACCCGTTTAAGGGTTATCCGGGTTTGGTGAGACCCATGACCCACAAAAATTATTCTTTGATTATGAAAGAGTTTTACAAATAAATGAGATGTTATAATCCATTTAAAGACTATCCGGGTTTGGTAAGACCCATACCCGCGAATTCGGGTCAAATGCATGAGAAGCCTTCATTTATAAATCAAACAATCAATCTGATAGCAATCTGAGAGTAACACGTATGATTTCATGATATGCAATTATATAGATAGTTAGATAGATTATAGATAGATAGATATTGTGAAACTTCTATATTACTTTTATATTTATATTTATTAATTCTTTTTTAATTAATTAATAGTTATCCAACATTTTAGATACCCAACATGTTTTGGACGTACCTTACATTTACTTTTAAGAGACGTATATGTATATGATGTACTTCTATAATTGGATATGGTGTTGAAAATACCTAAGCTTTGGCTCAAACCTGACACATTAACATCTTTAGTAATGGGAATTTTTCTTTATTTATTTAAGCTAAGCTTATTTTGTTTATAATATTATTACTATAATAAATTTTGAGCATGTTTGGTTATTTTCTTTTATAACTTTTAAGATACAATATTCTAGTGAGTGTCGAGTATATCGTTGCTACGTAATGATTTTTTTATTTTTATTTATGTTTCAGTATAAATTTGGTTTTAAACTGAGTTGTGAATAGTAATGTATAAATTATCAACCTACAAACATACATATCATCCAAAATGCCTCAAATTGCCTCATAGTTTAGCTTTTTTTATAGGAAAATTGGTTTTAAATACTCTCAACTATACTCTATTGGCAAATAATATGCCCAACTTTACACTTGCCTGGTGACGGTCCCAACTAAAGGGGTATTTGTTTTTAACGGTCCACGACTAACGGATAACTAACTCCGTTAGTACGTTGCTTGTATGGCACGCCTAATTATCAACAAAGATATACAAGGCAGCTTATGTGGAAAACCAACCATCATCATCATACCCTACCCCTAGCCCCACCATCCCCCACCAACTCCAATCAGAAACCACCACCACCGCCACCCGGAAACCACCTTCACCTACCTCTTTTATGCCACCACACACAACCAACCTATCACCAGCCCTAACTTTTTACCCTACCACCATCTCCTTTATTCTTCATACATCATACTAACACCATCATTTGATTTAGATGATTCAAAGTTCAAGATTTGGGGGTTTAATATATCCCGCGTATTTCCACTTGCAGGTTTTCAAGGGAACAAATTTTCCCACTTATGAGCTCGTCGGAACCTCAATCCCCTGCTCCGTTGACATGCAACTCACAAAAACCCCAAAATCGTTTTTCCGATCCCTGTTAAAACTTGTTCACAAACCCAGATCCGCTCAAAACTCTACCGGAGTTTTGCCCTAATTAAAAAGCCTAACTATCCTCTCCTAAAACTGTTTATATTTGATGTTCTGATTGCTTGTTATAGGGTTTTGAGATGGTGTTTTATAACGGGATTCTGATGGTGGTTAAAGATAGTGGTGGTGGTGGCCCGTTAGTGAACATAGTGGCGGTGGCTGTGGCCGACGTGAACATAGTGGTGGTGGCCGGTGGAAAGTTCCGTTGATTGAAGCTGAAAGGTGGGTTGGTTGAAGATCTGGGTTTTTTATTTTTGTTTGAAGATTTGAGATTATTGCCACGTAAGTTGCCACATATATCGTTTTTGATAACTAGGCGTGCCATGTAAGCAACATACTAACGGAGTTAGTCATCCGTTAGTCGTGGACCGTTAAAAACAAATACTCCTTTAGTTGGGACCACCATCAGCCAAGTGTAAACTTGGGCCTGTTATTTACCAATAAAACGTGAGAGTATTTAAAACCAATTTTCCTTTTTTATATGTTACCCCGTTTTCTATTTTTGCCATTCAAATAATATAATGCGTTATAAAATTATCCATTGCGATGTGTTTACCTTTATTTGCATCTTGATTATAGTTTTAATTTTTCCCGTTTTGTTTTTTGTTTTTCTTTGTTGTATAAAGTGACACCGACAATCATTTTCGTTCTTCTAATAATATAATACAACATATTATAAATTATCCATTGCCTCGTTTTTATTTTTTTCGACGTTTTGATAAATGTGTTAAAGATCAAATAGGTCACATACAAATATTTTTTTTCTTTACCATGACAAACCAAATAACCAACGTCATATTATCAGAACTGATATTAGTATTCGTTTATAAGGTTTTTAATCGACGTAAACACAACTTTATCTTTTGTGTTAGATCAGACAACTTTTGTGTAATGAGCCATTGTGAATTATTTTGTATCGTGAACTATACCGAGTTAAGATAATATAAAAAAAACTTTTGTATGCCGACTTCACTTTAACCAGTGAGAATTTTCTTTAGGCCAAGTTTGAGTTATTTTGTTTCTGAATTTGCCGCTATGTCAAGTTCATTTTATCTACATTTTGATACAAGTTTTGTTCAAAGATTTAACGGGTCAAAATATAAATATATATTTGTCCTTACCTAGATAAACCAAAAATACACCTACTGAATATCAGTGCCAATGTCGATACTATCAGAACCGATATTAGTATTCTCTTTTAGGGCATCTAATGACGTAAAACATAACTTAAATTCTGCATTAAGCCAGACAATTTTTGTGTAATGAAACTATCCTAAATAAATTTTTTTTTGGGATCACAACTATACTTACTACTTGTAACATGCAAACACATAATACACTTCTGTGTTTTAAATTTTGTGGACATAGAGTTCTATTAAAAAAGACATTTTTTCGGTATCATAAGCTATATCTAGTGTCAATACTAGAACCGATACCAATAATATCACTATTAGACTGTGCATTGCGGTCACGGTCACTTTAGTAGCCTCGTGAGTGGCTGGCGCGAGCCATGCCGGTGGCCCACACCACAACGGACACCCGTGAGTGGCTCCATGAGCGAGCAACCGCGACCATGGTGGGGGAGGGGGGTGAAGTGAACTTTGGGAATGGAATGTTTTGGTGTGTGTGCATTTGACCGCTGGGATTAATTTTTTTCTTTCTATATTTACATGAATAAATACTTTCACACAATAAAAAATACCCACCCTATCTACTCATTTCTCTCCAATACACCCTGAAGAAACACGAAATCCCCATTGGCCTAACAACTTAGTCCAAGGTGAAGATTAAGTATCTCCCACGAGGGGTTAAGGTATTATCCGGTGCGAGCAAGCAGAACCACCTCAAACAGATCACTGTGAGCTTGTTACGAGAAGGAGAAGGGGGAGGGTCTTCTCGTAACCACTCTCCGACGTGAGAATCAGTATGTGTATATGATTATATATGAATATACTCCGCAATGTTCCAGAGAGTATTTTTCTATTCAAGTTGGGTTCCCCTTACCGTTTTGAGGTAGTGAGATATTTGTAGTTGGATGAGAGGAGAGAGAAGGTATGCACACCTGCCATATCGATAATTACCACCAATCAAGATGCTTGAACTTGCGTTAGGAGGAGTTGGTAGGCAGTATGGCCGACCAACCAACATTGATGTTTTATACTATGTAGTACTATGAACTGTGTGTTGTCAATTCCCTATTGGCTGGTGTTCTTTTCCATGATGATACATCTTTATTGCATCATGATTATGGAGATCTTTGGCGCGCTTTTTTCCGAGATGTCAGGGAATGTTTAGCGCTTGATGATCTTCTTCAGCACCATCATGTGTATCTGGCACTTTTCTTCGCATGCATGTGATTGATCAATCAGGTGGGCTTGGGACCCTACCTCTATAAGTCCCCCAGTCCATTGCTGCTCTAGAATCGTAGTGTTGAGAGGGGCTATGGACTGAAAGGACGGTAAATTTTTTGCTTCTTCGTTGATTCCTCATGCTACTTTCCCCCCGCAAGAGTTTATTGGGAATCTTCTGTTGATTACTGCCTTTGCTTGCGGAGGTTGGTTGGAGGTCCTCCTTAGGAAGAAACTTTTGTAGGCAGGTGGTTTGTTGGGTTAATATTTGTGTGGTTGGTATTGTTTTGGGCTAACATTGTAAACCGAGATCCATTGGGCTAATATTTGTGTGGTTGGTATTGTTTTGGACTTACATTGTAAACCGAGATCCACATGGATCTCGGTGGGCTTTTGGTAGTTTTTGGCTTTTTACTATATAAACAATGTAACTAGGTCGTTATATGAAGCGTGTTTGTGTAGAAGGTTGGTCGTAGACGAGATATAGAGAGATCACAAGTATTATCACTCTTGTAATCAATAGCGCTTAAGCACCTAACGCTGAATAAAAATTTGTTTTGAAGCATTCTTATTGTGTTTGTTATTGTTCTTGAATCGTCCTATTGTTAAATTCCGCCTAACAACGGGATTTGGTTGATATCATATTGAAAGATCCGTCTAGGGACTTACAATTGGTATCAGAGCCTATTGGCATATTCTAGGCTCGGTTGTGATATCAAGGATTCAAGATTTGTTCTTAGTGTGGCCGTGTTGTTTATTTTCCGGTGACTTACTCATCGGAGGTGGAAGGAGATTTCTTGGGATAGAGAATGAGTTATTTTTGGTCAAAATTCAAATCCTAAAAATATCAGGATTTAGTTTGTTGCCAAAACTTCTCTGTCAAAGTTGGAAAAAGGGTTCACGGCTGATTATTGATCGTTTTCGGGCACTCTTGATCGTTGTCATGTATCACTTAATTGTTCTCGGGACCATTTAAGGGTTTTCGACCAACATCCTGAGTTCTCAGTGAATTTCGCTGGTTCTCGGTCAAGTTCTAGGGTTCTCGGTCAATTTCATGAGATCTCGGTTAAGTTCTCGGGTTCTCGGTTCACAATCTGGGTTCTCGGTCAAAGTTTGTTGTTCTCAGCTGCGACTGTATCATTGGACAGTAGGCTTGGGCCTTAGTGTAATTGGGCCTATTCTGTTGGGTCTGGCTTCCGGACTTACTCTTGGACTAATAATTTGGACCATTACCTTATATTTTTATTTAAAATGGACCAATTAACTAATACTTCATCAAATTTTGCTCTGCATCAAGAATTGGACTCCGTCATGGGAACTGCTACTCGTGTACCCTGTTTATTGTCTCATGAGGGGTTTGCCAAGTGAAAGTTTAGAATTGAAAAATATGCGAAAATGAAAGATGCGAAGATTTGGAGGAGCATCGTTCGGAGTCCTCAAGTTATCACTTATCAACGAGAAAAATCTGATGAGGTGGTTGTGAAGCCTGCCGGATTGTATGTCGACACAGATTTTGAGAAGGTTGAAGAGGATGAAAAGGCTCTTACTACCTTAACTATGGCACTTTCACCTGAAATTGCCTTGGATTTAGAGAGTTACAGTCTGCTAAGGCTTTATGGGAAGCCCTTATTGATGTGCATGAGGGAAATGAGGACATGAGAAGAAGCCGACAAGATCTCTTACAACAAAAGTTTAACATGTTTAATCACGTTCTGGGAGAGTCTTTGGAAACACAGCTGCAGAGATTTATATCACTAGTCACCGAAATGCAATCCGCAAACATAAACTTGATCGCTGTTGAGACAAATAATAAGATGGTCAACTCCCTGTCACAAAGCTGGAATATAAATGTTGCTGTGACTAAGAAGATAAAGGATCTTTCCAGGCTAAATTTATCAGAAGTAATGGCAATCATTAAATCATGTGTCATGGATGACAAACAACGTGCAATAAATCATGCCAATTCTTACAATGCGGCTGACTACAATGTCGCTTCTAATAATGCTCTTATGTCACAAGACAACTTCTCTATGTTTAAATCCTCTCATGGTCAGTATGCACAGCCTCAGCAGTCTAAGAATAGTTTCTCAATGTTTAAGTATGCTTAAGGTCAATTCACTCAGCCACCATCACAGCCAACTCCCATGTTCTTTCCACAACATATTCAGCAACCTGCCTCTGCTACTAAGTCTCAGCCAACTACTGCATCTTCCAGTCAGTCTCCTACTCAGATTCCAACTATCTCAAAGGAGACTCAGGAAAACGTTGTCATGATGGCATGTTTCATGAATTGCTACAATGCTTTTCTTGCTGGAGATCTGGTTCAACAAGTTGTAGCTGCTGAGTTAGATCAAATCCATCCTGATGATGTGGAGGAAATGAATATCTCTTGGCAAATAGCCATGAAAGTGTTTCGAGCGAAGAAATTTACAAGGAGAACAAGCACAAACAACTGGAATGTGCCAGCTAACTAGAAGGCGGGATTTAATAAAGGAAACTCTGAGGTTCTACAATTGTCACGAGTCGAGTCACTTCGCTCGTGAATACACTAATCTAACTAGGGAAGGAAACAGAGAAAAAGCATTGGTTCCGATGAGCAATGCAAGAGGAGAAAATACAGCTGATTCAAGTGAACGTGAGCAGGGATTGCTAGCTCAATAGTTTTCTTGGAATGACCAGACGACAACTCTCAACATCAACAATCAGACTGCCAACTTTGCCCGGAATGATGTTGCTGAAGAAGAGAACGATGTTGAGGAACAACTTAAGGATCTTCAATTTTCATTCATGGATTTCACTTCTTCCAGCTCATCCGAGGTAAGTTCTGAATTATGTTCTCAATCTTGTGTTAATAAGGTAGATTTATATCAATATCACAATAGTAACTTGATTAGAGAAATGGAGGGAATAAAACATGAAACTTCACTCTTAAAAAATTCAAAAAAGCTTTAAAAGAAAAACTATAGGCACACCAAAAGGATTTTTCTAAACTTCAATTCGACTTTAGCATAAAATTCTGTCACCACTTAGATGCTAAATAGAAAATTGCTGAATTGACCACCGAATTAGAAGCTTCTAAGTTGGAGATTGCTAAGTTAACTAATAAATTTGAAAATTCTGAATTCAATTTTAGAAATTCGATGTCTCTAGTGCTGTTGTTGAGTCCATTATCGAAAATCAAGTAAAATGGAAAGAAAAAAAGGGTGAGGGTATTGGGTGCACTGTGGTTCTCCCTCCATATGATGACATCTGCACTGGACTTCCTCTTACCAAAGAAGAAGAAGAAATAAAAAAGTTTATGCAGTATGGTAAACCAACTGAAAAGGGGAAAGGTGCTCTTGGTTCAGTAAAAGGTACTGAATCAACCTCAAGGGTAAATGATACTACGTGAAAATGAAGTAATTGTCGAGGTTTGCACTGATGAGGATTATGATTTACCTGTTTTGAACAATAAAGACATTAATTCTAATGTTCATTTAAATTTTGCTGTTTTGAATTCTATTACTTCAAATGTTTGTGTTGGATATGTTTTTAAGAGCAAAGACAATTGTGAGGTTGATTCTTTTAAGACTTTTAAATCTGGTGGTGTGTTTTTGAATACATTTGGTAAAAGTAAAAGTTCTAATAAACATTTGTCACCTAAGTTTGTTAAAGAAGGAAACTTATGTGTTCACAATTGTGATAAATCAAATGATAAGTCAAGTGTCAGGTACAAAGCGAGACAAACTAGCTCACATAACAGATCAAGACCAGGAGTAGACCACAATGGATTTTATGTTAAACGTCAAACATGTTATAACTGTGGCATTCCTGGTCATATTGCTAGAAATTGTCCACACCGTTCATATGTCCCATATTATAGAAATCATCAGAGGAATGCGCCTCGAAATACCTTCTACAAGTACACTTCTTATAAATCAAGGTATTATGAGGCAAATTCCTCTAACAGTGATTGAAAAAGGAACAAGGCTGACAGGTTAAACTCTCATCAGACCAAGCCTAATATGTTTCACAAGCGTGATGGAAAATCGGTTTCGGTCCCAAGAACCAAGTCGGCCTCTGGATCGAAACAAATTTGGAAGTCAAAGTCAAATATGTTTTCCGCTCGCAAACCGGAGACTAAGTCAACTGTTCATACAAATAACAAAGTTTTAAAATCCTGATATGAATGGTTGCCTAAATCTCCAGTGACCAAGCCATCTTGTTCAGTCTTAGATAATCAGGAAGACATGTCATGGAAACCTGTGACACACTTAGATAAATCAGGCCTACCCAACACTAGGGTTGTGCAACGGTTCAGAACCGCGAGAATCGAACCGGAATCGAAAATGAGTGAAAAATAGAACCGGAACCGGAACCTATTATAGTAAATCAGTTCGGTTACGGAACCTATTATAGTAAACCGGTTCGGTTCCGGAACCACTAAAGCCGATTCTCGCTAATCGGTTATGGCTAGAACCGGTTCGATCATTTATTTATCAAATGAGTTTTGCAAACTTTGCAAATTGCAAAACAAGTTTATACAATTGTATGTCTTCTTTCATGGTAAAACTAATTTAGATTACAACATGAACATCCGTTATATTTTTTTTATTAAAACCTAAGTGTTGAAGTTAAATAAATCATTAGCAACGATAGATTAATGTAAGATCATGTCATTTTATATTAAATTACCTTGATAGCTTAAATCAAAATTGATCATGGTTGCTAGTTCTTGAACGTAAAGAAAAAAGATTTGAATTAAAAATGATTGAATGGATGCCGGTTAATAAGTTACTCTATAAAAAATGGGGATTGGTAAATTTATTTAAAACGTTTTGAATATTCCGGTTCTTCGGTTCCAAGTCTAGAACCGACGGTTTTACCCGGAACCTAGCCGGGAACCGTTTAATGCAAGTTCTGAGAACCAAGAACCGAACCGATACACACATTAGCGATTTTGAGGCACCGGCTCGGTTCCGGTTCATCGGTTCTGACCGTTTCGAACCGTTTTTTGTTCACCCCTACCCAACACTACTATGGACTGGGTACCAAAAAATAACTAATCTCACACATTGTTGAGAAACAGCTATGGAGGAATATCATCAGAACTTGGTATGTTGACAGTGGCTATTCCAGGCACATGACAGGAGACATCTCCCAACGACACGACATTCAAATTTTTAATGGTGGGTATGTTTCCTTTATGGGAGGAGAGAAGGGGAAGATTACTCAGAAGGGTACTCTAAGTAATGGTGTTCTTAAATTTAAGAATGTTAACTTTGTTCTAGAATTGAAAAAACAGTCTGCTTAGTGTTTCGCAAATTTGTGATAAAGGTTTTTCAACACATTTCACTAACAAAGAGTGTTTAATTTTAAAACCTGGTATCATTATACCAGAAGATTGGATTCTTTTTCGATCACAAGAAAAATATAATGCTAATGTGATCGACATGAACAAAACTGTTCCTGATGAAATCACTTGTCTATTTTCAAAAGTGTCAGAACATAATGCCATGCTTTGGCATCGTCGTCTTGGTCATGCTAACATTAAAAGCTTAAACCGTCTTGCTAAAAATGACTTGGTGCGTGGTTTGCCTATCAAGAATTTTGTAACAATTGAGAAATGTGTAGCTTGTGCTTTGGGCAAACATAATCGTAATTATCACAAGCCAAAACTGGTTAATACCATTTCCTCGGTTTTTCAATTGCTAGATATGGATTTTTTTGTCCGATTCATGTATTGAGACTTTCTCACAGCTCTTATTGTCTAATTGTTACCGATGATTACTCACGTTTTACTTGGATGTTTTTCTTGTTTAATAAGAGTGAAACTGCAATATTGATAAAACGCTTTGTGATGCTCATGGAGAACCAACTCAATTTAAAGCTAAAGGGTATCCACTGTGACAACGACACCGAATTAATGAATTCAACGTTGAATTATATTTCTGTCGAGAAAGGAGTACTTAGACAGTACAACTCAGCTTGCACACCACAATAAAATGGAGTTGCTGAGAGATGGAACATAAGTCTTATCGAGGCAACAAGGACTATGTTGTGTGATTCAAAGCTACCTCTATTCTTCTAGGCTGAAGCGGTCAACACAGCCTGCTATGTTCAAAATCAGGTGTTGCTTAACAAATCACAGATGAAGACTCCCAATGAAATTGTTTATGGTCACAATCCTACGGTTGCACACTTTCGAGATTTAGGGTGTCCGTGTACTCTACTAAATCTCGAAACGACTCCAAAGTTTGGAGCCAAAGCTGATTATTGCTATTTTGTTGCATATGCTTGTCGCACTGCTTACAGATTTTACAACAACACAACGAAGCGGATAGTAGAATCTTATGATATGGTGCTGGCTAGAAGAGAATGAGACTGATGCTCATGTCGGTCCTGACTGGGTATTCGATTATAATGAACCTTTTAAGCCATTTAATGTGTTTCCAGTTGTTGATACAGAAAACTCAGGTGCTGGGGCTTCAAATGCTGTTGATGAAGAAGGCGACATCCCTACTGATTCTCATCTATCTCATGTGCTGAGTATAGACCCGTTGAAATAATTGGATACTACTCAGCCATTGTCGACAAGTCATCAAGAAAGTGTTACCAAGACTGCGTCTTCATAAGAGTCTCATGCTGTACGTGAACTACACACCGCTGCAACTTCTACGGCCAATGCTTCATCAGTTGAAAGGGAGAGTGCCATTCATCAAATTTTTGGGAGCAATCTATTCCCAGATGTCATACCAAATGAGTACATTGCCAGTACCTCGTACTCGCACAGTACTGCGACATCTGGATGGAAAAGCCCTCTTTCTAAAATCTTTGAAAATCCAACAAATCTTCCTTCAACTAGTTATGTTCTTGGTCATTCAATTCCGACAAGAATTCAATGGGATCATCCTATCGAAATGTCATTGGTCCCCTTGAAACAGGCGTCTCCACCATAATTCAGACAGGACACATCAACAGTTGTTTATATTCCTGTTTCATCTCTCAGATTGAAAGTAAGTCAGTTGAAATGGCTTTACAAGAACCAAGCTGGGTGGCCGCCATGCATGAAAAATTGAATCAATTTGAAAAACTCAAGGTTTGGAGATTGGTTGATTTGCCTATCGGGAAGAAGGCTTTAGATACGATATGGGTTTTTCGTAACAAGCAAGACGATAATGAGATTTGGTTGATATCATATTGAAAGATCCGTCTAGGGACTTACAATTGGTATACAGAGCGCGGCTTGTGGTTCGTGGTTTTCGTCAGGTTGAAGGTTTAGATTACACTAAAGTGTAAGCTACAGTAGCTCGTCTTGATGCCATTAGGATTTTCTTGGCATATGCTTCCTATATGGGGTTCACAGTTTACCAAATGGATGTCAAGACAACATTTATGTATGGAGAAGTAAAAGAGGAAATTTATGTGGATCAGCCACTAGGTTTTGTTGACTCAAAGCATCCTACTTACGTTTACAAGCTAGACAAAGCTCTCTATGGACTTCATCAAGCGCCTCGAGCATGGTATGCAACGTTGACGGCTCATCTACCGGGGCATGGTTACAAGCGAGGAACCATCGATCAGACCTTGTTCCTTAAAACTGTTGGGAAAGATCTGATCTTGGTTCAGATTTATGTAGACGACATCATTTTCGGCTCCACCAGTACTGCTCTATGTTCTGAATTTGAAGAAGTGATGAAGAAATGATTTGAGATGAGCTCGTTGGGGGAGATAATAACATTTTTGGGATTACAGGTTCGTCAGAGTTCGATAGGAATTTTGCTGCATCAAGGAAAATATGTCGAAGACATGTTGCCAAAATTCGAGTTCCAAGATTCTAAGAGTGCAACAACTCCTATGGCGGGAAGACCTCTTCTATTATCTAATCTTGAAGGGAACCCCGTAGATCAAACATACTATCGATCAACGATCGGATCCCTGATGCATCTCACCGCCAGTCGCCCTGACATAATGTTTTCTGTCTGTTAGTGCACACGTTTTCAGGCTAATCCTAAACTTTCTCATTTAATTGCTGTTAAACATAATTTTAGATATCTGAAAGGGAAATCGAAGCTAGGTCTTTGGTATCCCAAAAACTCAGAATTTGATTTATATGCCTTTGTTGACAGCAATTATGGAGGTGATTATATTGATAAGAAATCTACATCTGTTGGATGCTAATTCTTGGGTGGTCTACTCATTTCGTGGCAATGCAAAAAACAACAAACAATATCTACATCCACTGCTGAGGCTGGGTATGTTGCTGCGTCTGCCTGCTGTTCATAGGTTATCTGGATGCAACATCAATTGTTGGATTACGGTTTGGAATATCTTGACACTCCAATTTTTTGTGATAATGATGCTGCTATTGCTATTGTTAAAAATCCCATTCAGCAACAAAAACCAAGAACATTGACATCAAAATTCATTTTATTCGCGATTGTTACGACCAAAAATTGATTCATCTTGAGCAAGTTCACACTGATAATAATGTTGCTCACTTATTTACAAAGCAGTTCGGAACAACCAGATTTAATGTGCTTGTAGGGTTTCTTAAAATGCTTCGTTTTGACGATTGAGTCTTTTTAGGTTAAATTGTACCTATTTTTTTTCTTTTTCGTAAAATTTTTGTATAAATTTAGGGGGAGAAAACTAAAAATTTCAAAAGGAGTGTGCGTGTGTTTTTTTAAAAAGTCTTCATATATATATATACAATCTTTCGCTTAAAGTTTGTCGGTTAATTAAGTTTGAGGGACATATATAACTTGTATATGCTTGGTCCTACTATCTACTTGTTGACATACGGAATAGCCATTTACCTGAAGACAGAAAGTGAATGTGGCGACAGTTGTGTGTTTTGTTTAATTCTTTCGCTTAAAAATATGTCGGTTACTTAGGTTCGAGGGACATGTAATTTTATATGTTTGGTTCCGTTATCTACCTGTAGACATACAGATATCCATTTACCTGAATACTGAAAGTGACTGGGGCGACTGAATTTAAAATGTCTTCTAAAAACATTTTCTAGGAAGTGATATGATTATTTAGTAAAAGCTCTTTAGAAGCTCAAAATATTTTCAAATGAAAATTGATCCAACCTTTGGAAAATGATAGTCAAATTGTGTATGTGTGCCTAACGTGTGAAGTTACTAGGCTAAAAAGGCTTTTGAACAGTCATTGATTTGTATTGTAGCTTTCATGATGCGTAAAAGTTGGAAGTGATATAAACTAAATATGTTAAACTTACTGTTGAGAGCCATTGTGAATATGTGTGCATGTCTCTAGATACATCTCTTCGAATGATAGGCCGAAAAGCAATTAGCCAGTCATACACGAGCCTGTTAGTGTCTTGATCACCAAAAATATTATGTTTATAAGTTATAAAAAATATATTTATAATATTGTGTTATTAAAATTCGTCTTTCAATATCTTAAAAGGTCAAATTAGAACTACATGGGTGGGTCATTCAAATAAGACCTAAACACTCTGAATGTAATGCATGTAAGTCCGGATGGCTTGTAAGTCCAACGTTCATCCTTAAAGTTTTATTTGTATAGAGAAAATATTTTGATCAAGCACTAGGGGTTGGAGTCAAATTGGGGTGATCTTAGGAAATCCAAATACGCTTTGAGAAGAGATAGGAGGCATCACGAGTCCGTAAGTGATGTCCATCTAAGGTTTATGCCTAATTGAACCTATTTTGTGTCACTGATGCAATGAAAATCATGCTATGTATCTTAATACCTACTATTAACCTGTCTCTCTACATCATAATAATGTTGAAAATTAATCATTGTGAAAGCATCTTAGTCAATATGATTCCATGTTCGGATCTTTTAATAAAAGTGTGCTCACTTATCGAAACTATAATTTGATGCCAAAATTTGTTAAAATTACAAGAAGGCCGGGGGGGTTAAATTACTCTGCTTTGGTTTATTTTTGTCTTTTTTTTATTATTTTGTTTTTATTATTTCTTATTCGGTTTATTTTTACATCATGTTTACTCTGTCGAAACAAATGCTTTAAGAGATCGTTTTAAACATGGACCTGTCTTATGGTTTCACCCCATGAAATATGTAATCTACTAATTGTGTTCTCGGCCCATCAGGGTTGTCGGCCAAGATCCATCATCTTTGAAGTTTAAAAGGCATATTTTGGATGTATTATTGTTTATCACTCTCATATTTGCAAAACTTCTAATCCTCTCATCACCATAACCCGGAAACTCTAAATATTTGTTTACCAAAGTTCGTAAGTATTAGGTAATTAAGCATAAACTGAAACCGTATTTTGGCTCATTGATTGAGGGTTTTAGATTATATGGATGTTTGGAATATGATATGTGATTGTGAAACATGCTTATGATTAATGATTATGGTGTATCCGAGTTGTTTTTATGAGGTTATAATGAGTTGCGGGTTTTTGTTAGTGGCAGTTTGGGGTTTGAGGAAGATGCCTCGAAGTTCAAGATGAATTCCAAGGGGTTTTACGCATCGTGAGATCGTTGGTGATCTCGGGGTATGTGGGTTCTCTGTTGGTTGACCGAAAACCTTTGGTCAAACAGAGAACCCCCTAGGTTCTCAAAGTTCTTGGTTACTTGTGACCATGAACTCATCTGGTTGACCGAGAACTCTGGTCAACCAGAGAACTCTGGGTTCCACAGGTTCCCAGTCAAACTTTGACCAAGAACTCACCCATTTGACAGAGAACTCTAGTTATCGGATGATTTCTAATATTGTATTATTCACCAAAAACCTTTTCTTAAACTGAAAACACCCATATTTGGCAGAGAACTCAGTGCAAGGACACTGGTCTTGGTGCCATTTGAACCTTTGTTACTGTTATGAGTTCTCATGTTAAAAATTACTGGTTTGGTTCCATAAATATTTTTCCTTGATCAAAATTGGATAAAAAAAAATATAACTATGTGTTGACCAATATTTATCAAGCATCTCACCTGGCTCGTTTGTTGCAGATATGGCTGATCAAGCTCCATTGAAGTATGTGGATACATATAATCTAGCTGGATGTTTATTTGAACTTCCACCAGCTCACAGGGAGTTCCAACCGATGATTGTTGGGCTCAACACATGTAGAATTTCTCACGCCCTACATGAAATCCAGTCATATGCAAGAAGCTAGTCACAGACTTTTGGAACAAAGCTGCTATCAATCATCGGGGTCCAGGAGGAGCAATAATTATAGAGTTACAAATTCAAAAGAAACCAGCTATTAACTCTGAAGGAATCATACGAGAAGTTCTGTTATTTGGGGATCAGCCAGATCACCCCACTAAATATCTTACAGAGGCTATTGTTGAGGTAATTCAAAGAATGGGTTATGAAGGAAATTACCCTCCTGCCATGAAGAAACTATTCCATCCTTACTAGAGATTTCCGATTCACACTTATTTCTTCTGTATCTCTGGACGCAAGGGAGGTACAAACGAGATAAGCCACATTCATATGATGGTTATAGCTGCTTTGATCAGGAACTGGAACTACAATTTTTCAAAATATGTTTTTAATGAAATGATAATCAATCTCAAAGGCAAGAAGAATGAAATGTTTTTTATGTACCCAATATTTTTACAGATGATCTTCGATTCACATTGTCCATATCTATATCGATTAGCAGAAACACTTGATTTGAAGTCTTTGGGGCCAAATACCTTTGAATTAATGAAGCAGTCACGTAAAGGTGCAAAGGTTGTATACCAAGGACGAAATCCGTTGGTCAAGTTTGGGAAATTTAGTGATACTGATGATGTTGTCGTTCTTGCCGCCGTCATTGTAGAGGAACATGCTGCATCCGCACAAAGGCCAACCGCAGCCTTTGAGATGCCTTCTGATGAAGAAGTTGATGGTACTTCGTCTCAAGCTGTTGAGACTGAACACCAGCTGCAGGATTAATCATTTGTCTCGACACTGGAACAAATCAAGATCATAAAAGCTAAGCTCCAGTCAACCTCGTTGAAACCTCTTCAACGTGTTTCTGTGACATCCACCGAAGATGAAGCCGAACAAGAACAAGCCAGCGATCTGATCCCACGTAAACTTCGAAAGAAAGATCCTCTACCAGGTTTGCTTGTACATGATACTACCCCAGTTGAGCCCATTGTTGAAGCTCAAACAATTCATGAACCTATCATCGAATCTCAATCTGCACAAGAATAAGACATGGACGACATATTCCCCGAGTTTGACTTTGAGAAGTCCATTCTGTCCTCCACTCAACCCTCAGGATCATCTGATCCAGTGGGTCAAAGTAGCTCCAGCGCAGTAGAAAGATCACGCATATCCTTGAAATGCAAGACAAATTTGTACAGGATAAAGGAAAGGGGGTTGCCCTTGAATAAGAGCCCATAAATATTCATGCCCTCCAACGAAGGGTATTTGAACTTGAACAAGATTCAGTTGTCAAAGATGTCCGAATATAAGAACTTGAGGCAAGCAACACCGAAAAAGATAAAAAGATTACTGTCACACCCCAACCTAAGGCGGAAATGTTGGGGCGTGAGCTGATTGCCACAGCTCGCAATGTGCTATCATGCAATTGTAAAACGACAATATCTAATTAATTTATTAATTGTCAATGAAAATTTAAGTACAACAAAAATAGAGAAAATTACAATATAAAACCAACTATTCTTGTTTATGTTTAACATCCTAAGGTCATCTCTACGTGAGCTTCAATTCGATAAGCAATCCAGTCTAAAACCTGAAAATGCGTACAAAATATATATATTTGTCAATAACACATGTTGAGTGAGTAGATTCACTAGTTTTGACACAAACAAAATGATAATATATAATGATATAAATAATAGAGTAAAAATAAGCAAAACTGTTATCTGTGAGTATAAACAATGAAAGTGTTAAGCAAGTAATGAGTGTCGGTGAAACCATTGCCAATGCGATCGGGCTCCGGCCACTACGACGGTCGTATGATCATACTATAATAAGATTATGTTGGACCTCTCCGAATGCGATTCAAGTAAGCAAGTAAGCATATAGCAAGTAACAAACAGTCATTCAATTGACACACAACACAAAGATCACAGTTTGCGTTTGAGAAATAATAAGATAAATAATATGATAGATGGTACGCAAGTGTCCCCAAAACATTTGAAAACAAGTAAAATAGGGGAGTGATTACTCACCTGATCGGATGAACGAAAGACAAAGGATGATGTGAGAAAGACAAATCATTCGTGATACATCGACAAGGATTCCTAGTTAAATAAAATTAATATAATAGATTAATTATTAATGAGTCAAAAACGTATAATGACTTAAAGTTTCGATATGATTGAGTTATGGTTTGGGTTAGAATAATTATTGATTGTAATTTCTATCATTATTTTTATTGAAAAATCAATATTATTGATATCAGTAGTTTATAGAATTATCATTAATAATTCTTTATAAAATTACCATAATATGAATACACTACTACTAACAACAACAACAACAACAATAATAATAATAATAATAATAATTATAATACAAATATATGAATGCCTAAGAAAATAACTGTAATATGTAATAACAATGTTTAAATAAAGATTTATTTATGAACCTTTGACGAGTTTAGTTTAACCAATATATCTCATATATTTATTAAAATCATTTTCATTATACATTATATATATATATATATATATATATATATATATATATATATATATATATATATATATATATATATGTATAAGTTTGCAAATATAATCAAATGACAAAAACGTCCAGCCAGATGTGCCGGTTACATAAAAGAAATAGTTATTTGTTATTAGTATTAATTAGTATTAATATTTACTATTTAAAATGCTTAAAACATGATTTTAAAAAAATAAAAACCAAAACACGGCCTTATGAGATTCGAACCCGCGCGAGATCCGGCTGTCAAGTCCCAACCAAAGTTGCGCCAGCCACTAGGGAAGGTGGCTCTCTTGTTTACGAATTGAAAACCATAATTTAAAATCTGATTAAGCTGTTCATCTCAATTCAAACCAAACCCTAACTTTATCAATCGATCAATCGGTTTAGTGTTTGATAGTATTATGTTAGGGCTTTTGATTAACGAGTAAAAACAATTAAGAACGTATAACAATTACCAGAAATAGTGATGGATTGATGGTGAACGATGACTACATAGCCGCGGCTCAAACAACGACTGTAGAGATCATTGCAGGCAATGATAGCACATATGAATAGAGGGGTTAGGCTCGCGACGGCTTAAGGAGGGTGTAGGGAGGATTAATTGAAGAAACATCGATGTTTAATATGTTTATGGTTTACGTGTTAAACCCGATTTCGTAAATAAGTAAATTCGAATCACAATGGTCATAGTTTCCTAATTATTTACGTCGGTGGGGTTCATTTCACGCGTATAAACAATCTAAACAAATCAATTCCTAATATACAACGAAGATTATTGATCAAGACATCGATTTGGGTCGCGGGTTGGTTCAAAAACGGGTTTGAGCTGCTGTGATTTGAATGGGAATATAATATTCTTTTGGTTAATTACATATTAGTCCCTGAATTTTTTGCATTGATACAAAAATGAGATTGAAGCTTAGTTTAGGGTAGTTTATGCCATATCTTGAAAGGTATAAATATATATATCTTACACAAGTATATAAAATAATATTATAATGATTAGTTTACTCGATAAATGCGGTAATTTTATTGATAAAAATTTTCCGAACATATATACGGGTCGGGTAACGATTTATTAAAATAATAATATAAAAATCCGATTTGTTACAATTACATATTTTCAAGTTGGAATGGGAGGTCTGTTAGGATTAGTGAAGGCCTTTGGGCCGGGTTCGTTGGTTGACAATTAGAAGACAAAAGGGGCGGCCCGTTTAATTATGGAGGATGGCCCATTTGATGTTTTCTTTGTCCCTAAGTCATTTAACCTAATTGTTCACTATATATATCATGGTCATGTATTGTAATCTTTTGTACCGTGCTTATTATAAAATACCCTAGTTGCAGCCCGTGAACGTAGGTCGCCTTGACCGAACCACGTAAAATCTCGTGTCTCTTATTTTTTGCTTTCGTTTGTGCGTGTGTGTTTGTGTTTCCGTTGCGTATCGACTCTGTTTAATACCTAACAAGTGGCATCAGAGCCGAAGATTTGTTAAATACACGGGTGCACTAAGACGAGAGCAACGGTTTGTAAGTCCAGTTCGTATAACTCTTGGAAGAAATTTCAGTTTTGGTGTGGCTCGGCAATCGAGAAGAGTTTGAGGTTAATTAATTTGCTTGAGGAGGTGCATCTCTTTTTCTTTATTTGTCGTACTTGCAAACAATAATAGCTTTTTTGGTTTTGGTTTGTGGCTTATGCGACACACACAACAGAGAAAGGAAAGCTTTCTTTTTGTCCTCAAGCTATAAGGGTTTAGTTTTTCTTTGAACTCTTTGGAGTCGCGGTTCATTTACTCACAGAAAGTACGCTACCACGTCGCGTATTAGGGTTTCGCTTTTGGACCGCCTCCGCCGTCAAGGAAAATACCACGTGTTACATTCGTGTTTTGCGACAGTTAAACAAAGAGAAAAGTAGTTCTAGCTGCTTCTTGTTTCTGGAATAGAATCGAAGGTTGGGTGTTCAAGATTCGGTTTGTTATTCGGGTTTGTTTGATTGTGTGGTTCGAGTATTTGTTGACAGGAGTTTCGGGGTGCAAGAAAGGTTCGGGGTTTTGGGTTAGAGTTTTGTTTATTGGTTTTTTTCTCCGTTTTCTCGTTTGCGATGTCTGAAGACGGGAAGGTTCGAATCGACAAGTTTGACGGGACTGATTTTGCATGGTGGAAAATGCAAATAGAGGCGTTATTTGGTAAACATGATTTGGATATGGTATTGGAGGAAAAGCCGGATAAAATGGATAAAGCTGAAGAAGCAATTTGGAACTCAAAGGACAAGAAGGCTAGAGGTAAAATTACATTGGCTTTGACAAGGAGCGTTGCATTTAATATTATGAATGAAACCACGACAAGTGGTATGATGACAGCTCTGTCAAATATGTATGAAAAACCGTCTGCAGCCAATAAGGTGTTCTTGATGAGGGAATTGTTTATGACAAGGATGCACGAGGGAAGTTCAGTTGCTGGTCACATTAATGATTTCATCTCAATTATGTCCAGGTTAGCTTCTTTGGGCATGAAATTGGATAATGAGACTCAAGCTGTTATATTGTTATCTTCTTTGCCTGAGAGTTGGTCTGGAACTGTAACGGCCATTACTAGTTCTGCGGGGGCCGATGGTTTGACATTTTAGGGGGTCCGAGATATTGTGTTGGGTGAAGACGTTCGCCGGAAATGCACGAGTGGCGGATCATCTTCTGGTATGTTTTATGCTGGCAGGGGAAGGGAAAATAACAGGAGCAGTGGGAGTCGGGGGAGGAGTTCGTATAGAACTCGGAAGAATGTGAAGTGCTGGAGGTGTAATGAAGTTGGACATGTTAAGAGTGATTGTCCAAACAAATTACAGGGAAAGGCTGCTGAGGTGAACACTGCTGAACAGGTTAATGTAGGCGTCAGTGATGATGAGGCATTATTTTGCAGTGTGGATATGATGGTAGACTCTTGGGTCATGGATTCCGGTTCTTCGTGTCACGCTACACACAGCGGGGAGACGATGGTGAATCTAAAGGTTGGTAACTTTGGGATGGTACGTATTGCTAAGGTGATGTTCTTAATGTTACGGGCACGGGGGATGTTAATTTGGTAACTCCATTGGGAACCGTTTGAAACTTGAAGAATGTTTTATTCCATCGTTGAAGAAGGCTTATCTATGTTAGTCAACTGGATGAACTAGGGATGGAAGTAAAGTTTGGTGGAGGTAAATGGAAGGTAACTAAAGGTAGTCTGGTTCTTGCTCGTGGAAACAGGTATGGTTTATTATACATGGTACAAGTGCCTACTGAGGGAAGTATGACCGTCCCTCAAAACAAAGTCGGGTTCGCTGAGTCGAAGGGGCAGAATAAGGTTCAATTTGCAAGAGTAGAGCCTGGTGCCAAGGTGATTCAAGCTGAGCGGGGTCGGAGGTCTAAAACATGTCAGGGGTTTGGTGACAGTGGGAGCACGGGTTGTGTTCCGGGAACAGTTACAAAACAACGTTGGGTTTTGAAGACCGTTATTCCGATTGATAAAATCTCTCCTGGGGAACTTTTGCTAAAAGAGGAGAGTGGTAGTGGTTCTAGGGTTATTTCTAGAACTGATGGATCGTGCGTATCAGTTGAGATAGAGGATAGGTCAGTTTTTACTGACGAGTTGGAGCTCAGCGGAGCTTCAACCGGCCCTTCTGGTACTTGATGTTGAAGGGGTGCTGCAACTAGGTGGTAAGTCTTAGCTTGTTTATGGGAACTGGAAGCTTGGAAGACTTGTTAATAAAGATTACTGATATTACTGATGACTGGGTTGCTTTGTACTTGAATGGCGGGCTAGTGTTTATCGCAAGGCCTTCAAGTGGGAGATTGTTAGGATTAGTGAAGGCCTTTGGGCCGGGTTCGTTGGTTGACAATTAGAAGACAAAAGGAGCGGCCCGTTTAATTATGGAGGATGGCCCATTTGACGTTTTCTTGGTCCCTAAGTCATTTAACCTAATTGTTCACTATATATATCATGGTCATGTATTGTAATCTTTTGTACCGTGCTTAATATAAAATACCCTAGTTGCAGCCCGTGGACGTAGGTCGCCTTGACCGAACCACTTAAAATCTCGTGTCTCTTATTTTTTGCTTTCGTTTGTGCGTGTGTGTTTGTGTTTTTGCTGCATACCGACTCTGTTTAATACCTAACAAGGTCTCACTGCCTTATGTATGAACCTCCAAAAAAAGTTGATTCAAATATTTGGAGACGATTTCAAAAGTTCTGGTGATGATGACTGTGTTCGTGATACATCGGCTGTAGGTGTTGCTTCAAATATTGATGCTGATGAGCAGTTACAGAAATATATGTCTGCACCACCTCGAACAATTGAAGATAGTGAAAGACTTTAAAAGAAGATTCTGTTAATGAAGAATTCGAATCAAAATGTGGTGTCTTCTGATCACCCTGAAAATTCATTGTTGAATTTAAAAAGGGATTTTCCGATAAATATGGTGATCGATCAGGTGTTGTGTCGTGGGGATACGATATTGATAAATCGATGTGGTAGGTCAAAAGAAAGTCGGGTAGCACCGAATATTATAAGAAGATGAAGGATTTTGGGTCATGAACAAAAGTTGACTTAAGTGATTTGATTAACGCTCCTTTTCACAATCCCAACAACGATAAGAAGGCCACCGGCTTCTGGAACTTCCTAAAGAATCAAGTTGACCGGGGATTCCCAAATATGACTACTGCTGAATCTTTTTTAAAGAAAGCCAAGGGGTTCAAGATCCAAGCACTGGGAAAACCATGGTTAATGTCTTGTGGCCGGCAACGAAAAAGGCGACACATATTCCGCTCAATACTAGAATTCTCGATGGGGCGCTGGACGAAATGAAATTCTGGACATATGATGGTGAGACGGCTACGGTCGTCATTCGTCTAAAAAGGGACGGTTCCGAATTGTCGATCCACGTGACCTGCATTAGTTCAGCGAAAAAGACATCAAAACTCTTAGCAATTTCCAAATCATGGCTGAACCATTGTATTAGTGCACTTTTTTGTCATCTCGAGTATTTGTAATCGTTATGTATTTATTATTATTTTAATGTAAATGGCAATTTAGTAATTATAAGTCCCATATATTATGTTATGGCTCATTTTTTAAGGATTTTTAACGAATGAACCAATCATGTTTATTATTGTCCATTCGTTAAGGATGTTTAACGAATGAACCTTAATCGTTATTATTACATGTCCATTCATTAAGGATTTTAACGAATGGACCTTAGTCTTTATATATTGTATCCATTCGTCATGGAATGTTGACGAATGGGGTATAGCGAATGAGTCATTCGCTATACCATTTTAGTTACTTATGTGACGAAGACGAATGAAAGCCATTCGTTACGGAATGTGTAATGAATGGCATTCGTCTTCTATATATAGGCTGTTCAGCCTAAATTTTAATTTAAGTGTTTATAAAGTTATTTCTCGTGTTTCGTTACTCTGCCAAATTATCCTCCCAACACTTCGATTAATATTATCAAGTCCTTTATACATTAACATATATCATATAACTAGCTCTATTGTTCAATTGATATGACAAAATCAATTAATTGAAGCTCTATAGTGTATTTACAAGTTTAGATACTAATAAGCATAATGATTAATATCAAAGTAGTAGATACAAACATGATCAAATTGATACAATATAACCAATTTGGATGACTAATCTTTGATGCTAATGACTTCTCCCAAAAGCTTAATCCCCTTAATCTTCAAGGGTTGGATGGATGGGATTAATTCCCTTATACATGGTGGTGAAAAGAGGTAGTTGGAGAGGAGTGAAAGTGTATTAAATGTTTCTCCAATGTGTATTGAATGAAGAATATGATCATTCAGTGTATAGGCTAATCTAGGGCCAAAACAAGGCCGTGTTGAGGTGGGAACGGCCATGTTATGAGTTTTTAATCTGGTTAACATGGCCATGTTTTGATTTTATGTGTTTTATCTTTACTATGTATGCTCTAGGGATGATCATGTCTTGATTCACCATGGGGTGTGTTGAGTTAGTTTTCATCGTTTATCTTCGTTTTTCTTCATATTTCAGCATGTTTTATTTCTGATGAATATATTTACTTATAGATAGAAATTATAAACATTGGTGGTTATTTATTCTAATATAGTTGCCGAAATTATGCTTATTTGGAGCTATTTTAGTGCTGAAAAGATGTATAAATTCTTATACATCAGTGGGCTTCCAAGAAAATACGTCCATGCTGTTGATGAGGAGCATTTTGAGTGCCAGGCGGGTGGAATTGGAGAGTGTGTGTCACACCCGAACCGATGATGGAAACATCAGGGTGCAATGTGATAGATTGATTCCAAAGAAATTCATTGACATGACTAGATTTCAACAGATTACATAATATTGTTTTACATTGCTAATGAAAATACAACTTGTCCATAATGAAACATATAATAACAAAATAATATAGCATAGTCTTGATGTTAGAATTTGGTGTGTATCTAAATCCACCCTAAATAGTTTTCTTGCAAAAATTCTTCAAGCATTTCCTGCAACATTGTAAAAATATCCGTCAACACAAAAATGTTGGTGAGCTTACAAGTTTGAATTTACATAGCATATTATAGAATGAATCTCAAATCCACATGACTAAATTATGTTTGTTTTAAGAATTCATACTAGCATGCATGACTACGTTTTAAACCTTAGATTAAGCACTAGCATATCCTTATTATCAACATAACAAGGTCGTAACAAAACACTTGACAATGACCTCATACAAAAAGGCGGTGTGCGAATCCTATAACGTTATACATGTAAAGGGAGGCTTGCGAAGTTAATGAAAGTAGCATGTCAACTTATTCTAGCATGTAGATTGAATAAATAAACATATAGGTTTAGCATGTATTAGGATTGAGTTTGCTTGATTGAAAATAGAGTGTGTCTAAGTTTATGTGAATTTATAAAAACAATGTTACATCCCAAAGGTATGAAAAGTTTAAGAGGGATCGAGTATAACTCACAGTTTGGCAATCTAAGTTACAAAAGGAAGGATTAAAGTCTTGGAAGTTTGAACACCGAAGTCACACAAAAAGGTAAACGAAAGTGTGTAAGCATGAATGGTAAAATGTGTGTATTTTTATATATATTTATATATATATATATTTGAGTCATAATAATTTTGTTAAGAATTTTTCATAGGTTTACCACTTCAACAAATCATCAAAAGATAACTTGGAGGGTCATGACATTCTGAATCAAGAGAGTTTGGGTATTAACCACAAACTTTGTTAGTTATGTTCGAATCAAGAGAGTTTGGATATAAACCACAAACTTTGTTAGTTATGTTAGAATCAAACGAGTTTGGGTATAAACCACAAACTTTGTTAGTTATCAAGAGAGCTTGGGTATAAGCCACAAACTATGTTAGTTTATCAAGTATTTTCATGGAATACCACTTCGACAAACCAAAATATGATTTGGAGGGTCATGAACAAGAGTTAAGTATTTTTTGAATTTATTAATGAAAGATTTTAGAAACTATATTAATCCATTTTGTCGTGTGAGGCTTGGTGGGTTTACAGTTGTAGAACTATTGTTCGCGACTTCACCATATAATCTTTCAGTCACAACCAAGATGGGATTCTTTGATAAACAAAACATAGGTTGAAAAACATTTATAACTTTTGAACATTTTGATAACTTAAGTTAAATAACATGAATATACTTAATAGCTTAGTCTATTGTTAAAAACCACAAGATGGTTTGAAAGGAAATCAAGAACACAAATGAGTTTTGCTAAAATCACAACTTGAAATCTCTATATGGATTCTTCCACAAAAGTTCACCTTTGTGAAACTTAGGGTAAGATCCTAGAGGATTAACAAGGTAATTTTTAAGAAAATAAGATGAAACTTCAAAAGTTTTGGTTTAGAACATGAGTTCTTACCAAGAAGATGAAGGTTGAATGTTGGAGAATTTGATGATGAAGTTTGATGATTTTGGAGGTGAAATGAAGTTATGGGGAATATGTAATAAGTTAAATAGAAAGGTAATGGATATAAAGGGAATGATGTTGAATTTTGGGGGAGTGTAGGAGGTAATAAAAAGGTAAAAAGAGGGGGAAAGAAGGTGGAGTCCGGTTTTGGAACCAAAGCAACAAATAATTCTCGTATTGAAAAATCAACAATAAACACCAAACTTGTTTTCGCGATTCCCACTTCGTTAAAACAACGTTTTGCACATGGTTTTCGCCTACGTTAACTATTTTTAGAGTACTATGATATGCAAGAGAGTAATTCAACATTCATGGTGGCGAGATTTGGTTTTAAACCTTGAATTTTGATGCGGGTCGAGGGTTATGTTCTCAAACTTTTGTTTTGATTCCCGTTACGCCTTAGCTCGGTTTCATGCACTATTTGATCGACTTGAGTACGTCCAAAATCGATTAATTTAATGTGATAGATTAAATATAATTTTCATTTCTTTATAGTTTCGAATAGTAGTATGCGTTTAATTGTCTAAACATGAATCATGTATTAACAAGCAATGTTTGATTCAATATATAATTCCATTAGTCACGAAATGAAGATTACAAGGATTCAAAATGAAAGATTTGACAATTACAAAGGATTAAATTAGTAATACAACGAACTGGAAAGTACATGTATTAAAGTGTGGCTCCAATGATGAGAGTTTGTTCTGGGAATTCCTAATTAGTACCCACTTCTCTGGATCTGTCTACGGCACTATTTTCGCCATTTTGGTCGGAGGTGTTGTATCCGCCACATGGCACTCACGGTTGGCGTGGATCATTGTCACACCAGTGGGGGTTCGAAACCCCAAAATTTCATGTGTTGTGAACGGGTAGCATTGAAGTCTCCAATCGCCTTGCAACCCAAGATGACGTCATAATTTGGATGTGGATTCTCCATGACGAGAAAATCCACATCTTCCGTTCTTGAATGTTTCCGTCGCTGAGTGTGACCGGAAAGGTTAGCTGCCCCAGTGGATATTCAACACTCTGGTTGAATACCGAGGCGGCACTTGTCATCTTCTTCCAACAAGTCGAAAGATGTCGCTCCCGCTTCGATGAAGAAACGAGAGGTTCTATAATGGCCAAAGACAGTTCTGATAAATAGGGGCGTTTTCTTGTTAGCGCCACCTTTAACCTTTGGAAATATTACTTGCTTTTCTCTCCATGCGGCGTGTTCCGCCTGTTGCCGCTTCTTGTTTTTGGGGTGCCCTTGATCATGTTAGCGTGGAGATCATTAATCTTTTTTTTCGTTTCTTCCATCATCATGTCTCGTGCCACGTTTTCCTCCGCCACAGATGTTTTTGACCGGGGGCTCTAACTTCCCACTTCTTACGTACTATTTTATTGCGTCTTTGAGATTGGAACATTGGTCGGTTGTATGGCCATGTTGTTCGTAGTTGTCGCAATATCTGGACACGTCCGTATTTAGCCTTTACTTAAACGGCAGTTGTTTCTTAAACTCAATACCTTCGGAGAGCATGATTTCCGAAGGGCTTTTTGGTCTGCGGCGTCCACCTGTTGTATTGTTGTGGTTGCGCTCTTTGCTTGTCTTTCTGCCCTGAAAACGAAAGAGTCTCAGTAGCGAGAGTATGGTGATTAATTCTCGACCAAAATCCAACTTTCTTGCCTTCGCGGGCACGATTAATGTCGTTACATGCATCGTTGTGCGGCAAATATTTCCCCGGGCTTTTTTAGTTCATGTATAGCGTTTGGCCACCGTCATTATAGCATCCCAGCTCTGCGGCATGCCATCACGTTCGATAAGGGTACGGATAAGGTCATCGCACCATACATTCTGGCGAAAGGTTGTTTGCATGAGTTCTTCTCCTACCCTGTCAATATTAAGCGCTTCCTTGTTGAATCTGGTGATGAAATATTCTACCATTTTATTACCTCGACGGGTGATGGTAAGGATGTCAGTCGGGTCGCTAATGTGGCGTCGCTGTTGGCTGAAATGTAAAGTGAATTTACTAGACAAGTCATCCCACCCGGTGCTTTGGCCTTCAAGCAGGCGCTCGAACCATGCTCTCGCTTCTCCTACCAACGTCAAGGTGAATATATAGCACCATAGTGGCATCGTCCATCCAGAAACCATACCTGCAGCGATGTAGGTTTGTAGGTGGTCATCTGGATCGGATAGACCATCGTATTGTCTTACTGTCGGCGGTATCTTCGGTTTCTCTGGAAGCTCAGCTTCCGCGACCCGTCTTACGAATTTGGACTTCCCTGCTGAGGCTATTGGCCTATATGGTTTGAAAAAGTCTTCATTCGCGTCAGGATGATATTTGAAAAGCTTCTTAGCCGATAGCCTAGTGGTCGGGGTCTTCCTTACTTTCTTCATAGTCTGGGTCATTCTAGTGTGAAGAAATCATGTAGCGTGAGCGCTGTATTTTGTTGCATTCCCCCATGACACTATTTAAAGCGACAATATTTAACAAACTCATTTCATTTCACAACATCGAAAATGTCACATAACCAAATATTCATAACTCAAATACAACAAAATATAACAAAATATAGCAAATCAAATATTGTTCATTTTTGCTAATATCCTAACGGTATTTGTGATGTTTTCTTCACCGAACTCCATAATCGACCTAGATGCAAACCTGTAACATTTCATAAAATAAAGTTTATCAACACAAAGGTTGGTGAGCAATTCATAAGTTTGAACAATAGATATATAGTATGAAAAACCACAAAACTAGTATACAAAACCATAAATAATAGCTATAAACTCGGATAAATAGTTATCGCTAACAAGTTTGCGACACCCAACTATAAGGGGTTGCCAAATAGTTTAGGATTTTATAGTTATCGTTAATAGCATTACGTTAATGACACCTTGCCATGAGGGGTTGCCAAATGGTCTAGGATTTATAGTTCCACCATCCAAAAGCGATAAACACATAGTCAAATAAGCATAGAACACCAAATCGAGCAATTATTCAAGTAAGGTTGTCACACCCCGACTAGGTAGTTGCGGAAGCGTAATACGGGAATGTAACAGATAACACTGGTATCAACAACATTGTTTATAAAGAGATTCATAAACTAATTTACATCATAATACATGGGTTGGTACTAAGTTTACAAACTAGATGAGAAAAACACATAACCGGTTTACGAGCTTCTTATACAGTATTATATCAGCGTCTATTCACAGCTATTCAACTTTCTTCCTAACACCAAGCATGTAAGCAATTCATTCCACTTTTGCTTTACCTGAAAAACATGTTAAAACGGGTCAACTACGTTTAGTTGGTGAGTTTCAAGTTTCACGAGTTTCAATGAAATCAGTACACGAGTTCGTAAAGTTTACAGTGTGTATGTATATATGTCTGTGTATGATGTATTATACTAAGCCACAAGTGAAACCGAAACGAGCTAAAACACATGGCCTCCACTGCCCATGCACTCCCGTTGGCATTTAACAGCCAATTTGCCCCAAGTATGTACTATGTCTAACACCACATAGCAGTATGTAAAAATATAATGACAATGTGCAACTGGGTTTACATATGTTCCGGCATACCCCACCGGCTCTGTCAGTTGGGTTTGTCAAACCGATAGTACTATCCACACGTCACCGGCACGAAGTTAATCACTTGTGTTTGTGGGGACTTGTCTAGTGTTAGTACTTAGATAATCCACATCATCACACGTTTTCAAGTATAACAGTTTATGTAAACATGCTTTTCACCCCAAAAGTTCGTAATACAGTTTAGAAAGTGGGGGTCGTGAAACTCACCTTATCGTAGTTCGCACAGAAATCACGTATCAAATAGTCAGATGTCTCGTTTATAGCCTGATTCCTATAAACGGTATCGTATCGTTAATACTAGTACAGTGTTCAAGCTAAGTCGGGCTGTATAGATAATCTGGGTATAGCTGTTAAGCCCAGAACATGACCATAGTCTTAGATTGTGACGTTGTGTACTATGAAATGTTTAAAACTGGATTTGGCTCAGTTTCACCGTTTTCCGAGCCTAGCTCAGTTGATCGTTTATACGTTTCGGAATTAGGTAAGATCATATAAAACTTAAGTAAATATATTGATTGATAAAATGATTTGATTTATAAAAGAACTTTAAGGTTTCGGTGTCTGGTTTGACCGCAGGGTTCGTTTCCGTTTTCACACGGGTTTGATTATACAAAACGCGTACAATCCACCCGAATTGTCCGGAATTCTCGTAAAAAGTTCGTTTTTATCAATATCATTCAAAAATATGATATTTGACCACTTTTGACATTTTGACATACCAGTCAGTCCGTTAAACACAAAACTGCCGGTTTCGTTAAAACAATTATAATTTAAATCTTTAATAAATCATAACTAAATATGTAATTACATATAAATTATGTAAATTTTTGTAAAAATACATTAACACATGGAGAATTTTATAAAAATATTTCCAGAAATTTTATGATTATTTATTTATTTATAAAAATTCATTTAATAGGTTATAATCATGTAATAAATGGCCCGTTTATATCAAACGACCTCCGAAAAATCCCATAATTTTTACCAATGGCCTCAATGTCATTACATAGCCCCTGCAAAATTTCCAGAACCTAAATCTTTTGACAAAATGCCTTTTTGTGCGTTTTTCGGCTGTTAAAATTCGGTTAAGCCATGATCGCACCAACCATACTTAGACATTTCAAATGATTCCCAAACTTTACCAGTGATCTTACCATCACATATTAAACTCCAAAACCAAGTTTCATAATTTTTCAATATGTTTAGCTATTTTTCCCAAATAAACGCTCATAAACGGGAATAAATTCACCAAATATTCTCCGTTTATCGAAAAATTACCAAATTTGAACAGGGACTCATTTATATGATCCCTAATGTCCCTGAAAATTTTCACAAGCTAACAACAAGCACGTCACAACCTAATACTAAACAGCCCCTAAACGAGTATTACGGGTTTACCTTGTCGGTTTTCGATGAATTTTGCTAGCTTAAACGACTTTCCGGGTCTCGGGTTGCAAACTCAGTATATCTACATATCATATAACATCAAACCAAGCATAAATCATCCATATAACAGCCTTGATAATTAGGGTTTCGGTTTTGGGTTCAAACCGAACTTTCTAACCGTAAAAACGTTGTATTTATGTTCTAATCCGCGTTTTTGATCAAAAAAGTATATGTTCCAGGTTTGTAAACATGTTTAACATCAAAACATAATTTTACTTGATTTTTAGGGTTTTTGGATGGTTAAACATGTTTAAAACTAATTAAAACATGTTTATATATTAATCATATACATCAAACTTTGTTAAAACTTTGTAAAATTTGATCTTACCTTAGGGTTTTTGAAAGGAAGTTGAGAGAACAGAGGCTAGAGCTGCTGGACTTCAAAAGGTTTGAGAGTTAAAATGAATAGCACTAACTTAGGATTGAAGTTATATAAAAAAAATAATGTGTATTATGGTGGCAGATTCCGATCGGCACTTTTGGAAGCCCCTTAATGGGCTGTTTTGGCCCATTAAACTATCCATCCAAGCCCAAACATGAAGAGCCTATTTCAAATTTAGTTCGGGTTCGGTTTTTCGCAAGAAAATTAATTCGGGTATGAGAAATAGCGCAAAAACGAGTGTTTTTCAGCTTATTTTTGTAAAATAAGAAAAACGTACTGACTCGTTGTAAAATTCCAAAATATTTTCACGGATTGCTTAGAACATGTCATATAAGTGTTTTATAAATCTTTTTCGGCTTAACGGATGCTACAATGCTTGTTTTGATATTAACGATTGCGTTTAAGCTTATAGCGTATCGATAAACGAAACCTTTTTCGTTTATAGAGTTTTAAACGTACTAGGGCCTAAATATCAATATGTTAGCCTCTATAATATATATATAACTCGTATATGACCCCTCAGTATGTATACGGGTCATAATTAGTATCGGTCGGTTACTCGTTTAAACACTACGAATTAACCGATTTATCGTTTTC
Organism: Bidens hawaiensis; assembly: GCF_021521415.1. Taxonomy (NCBI): domain Eukaryota; kingdom Viridiplantae; phylum Streptophyta; class Magnoliopsida; order Asterales; family Asteraceae; genus Bidens; species Bidens hawaiensis. The sequence goes on from NW_027496690.1 coordinate 138,978, forward strand.
TTGTTACGTAATGAATATAGTGTACCTCGTTTTATCATGAATGTCACATTCTCCCCCCGTTAAGAAATTTCGTCCCCGAAATTTAATGTGTCATCGGTTTTCTAGGGAACAGGTGTGGGTATTTCTTTCGGAATTCGTCCTTTCGTTCCCAAGTATATTCGGGTCCTTGTTTTGAATTCCACCGAACTTTTACCAATGAAATTTTGTTGTGTCGTAACTGTTTGGTTTTCCCGTCTACAATTTCTACCGGTTCCTCTACGAAGTTAAGCTTTTCGTTGATCTGAACATCTTCCAGTGGTACTATTGTCGTTTCATCAGTCAAACACTTTTTCAGATTCGATACATGAAACACGTCATGAATAGTGCTTAGTTCTAAAGGTAGTTTTAATCGGTAAGCTACGGGACCAATTTTTGCGACAATCTCAAAAGGTCCGATGTATCTCGGGGCTAGTTTACCAGTCTTTCCAAATCTTATAACACCTTTCCATGGCGATACTTTTAGAAATACCTTATCACCTATTTCAAAAGATAACGGTTTTCTGCGAACATCGGCATAACTCTTTTGTCGGTCACGGGCAGCTTTCAATTTTTGTTTAACCTGGTGGATCTTATCGGTGGTTTCTTGAATTAAATCGGATCTTGAAATTTGAGTATCACCCACTTCTGTCCAACATAGTGGTGATCTACATTTTCTCCCGTATAGAGCTTCATAAGGTGCTGCTTGTATACTACTGTGATAACTATTATTGTAAGAGAATTCAATGAGCGGGAGGTGTTGATCCCAATTCCCTTTAAAGTCCAGTACACAAGCACGAAGTAAATCTTCTAAGGTTTGGATGGTTCGTTCAGATTGACCATCGGTTTGAGGATGGTAAGCCGTACTTAAGTCGATTCGGGTTCCCAAGGCTTCTTGTACTGCTTGCCAGAAATGTGAAGTAAAATGACTGTCTCTATCTGAAATAATCGAAAGAGGTACTCCGTGTCGAGATACTATTTCATCGATGTATATTTGAGCAAGTTTTTCGGTGGTGTAGTTGTTACGGATGGGAATAAAGTGTGCGGATTTGGTTAATCGGTCCACAATTACCCAAATTGCGTTGTGTCCTTTAGAGGTTTTAGGAAGGTGTGTCACAAAGTCCATGGTAATTTGTTCCCATTTCCATTGTGGGATTTCAGGTTGTTGTAACATTCCCGAAGGTTTTTGATATTCCGCCTTTACCCTTGCACATGTTGCACATTTACTTACATACACGGCTATATCCTTTTTCATACCAGGCCACCAGTAAAATTCTTTGACATCCTTATACATCTTATCAGCACCTGGATGAATAGAATACTTGGATTTGTGTGCTTCATCAAGTATCAGCTTTCGGAGTTTATGAAGTGTTGGAATCCAGACCCGGTTTTTGTAATAATATACTTCATCGGTTTTCTTCTCAAAATTCCTTTCATTTCCATGTAGTTCTTCTTTTTCTAGCTGATCTGTCTTCAAGGCCTCATCTTGTGCAATGCGAACTTGTTCGGTTAGGCTACTTTGAACAATCATTCCGAGTGCTCGTACCCTTAATGGTCTGATTCTGTCTTTTCGGCTTAAAGCATCAGCTACTACGTTAGCCTTTCCCGGATGGTATTTAATCTCACAATCATAATCATTTAACAGTTCTACCCATCTTCTTTGTCTCATGTTTAGCTCTTTCTGATCAAATATGTGTTGTAAGCTTTTGTGATCAGTATAGATGGTACATTTAGTGCCATACAAGTAATGTCTCCAAATCTTCAATGCAAAGATAACCGCTCCCAATTCCAAATCATGGGTCGTATAATTCTTTTCATGTACTTTTAATTGTCGGGAAGCATATGCTATTACTTTCTTTCTTTGCATCAGTACGCATCCTAAACCTTTACGAGATGCGTCACAATATACCACCAATTCATCAGTTCCATCTGGAAGGCTTAATATTGGAGCCTCACATAACTTCTGTTTTAACATTTGAAAGGCCATTTCTTGTTCTTCTCCCCATTCATATGCTCGATCTTTTTGAGTTAGGAGGGTTAAAGGTTGTGCAATACTTGAAAAGTTTTCAATAAATCTTCTATAATACCCGGCTAGTCCTAAGAATTGACGAATTTCTCTTGGTGACTTAGGCACTTGCCAATTCTTAATGGCCTCAATTTTACTTGGGTCTACTTGGATCCCTTGATGGTTCACAATGTGTCCCAAAAACTGTACTTCTTGTAGCCAAAACTCACATTTGGACAACTTTGCGTATAACTTCTCTTGCCTCAATAATTTTAAGATTTTCCGCAAATGTTGTTCGTGTTCCTCCTTACTTTTCGAATATATCAGAATGTCATCGATAAACACTATCACGAACTTGTCAAGGTAAGGTTTGCAAACTCGGTTCATGAGGTCCATAAACACTGCAGGTGCATTCGTTAACCCAAACGGCATAACCAAAAATTCATAGTGACCATACCGAGTTCGGAAGGCTGTTTTTGGTACGTCTTCTTCCTGAATTCTCACTTGATGATAACCAGATCTAAGATCGATTTTTGAAAAATACTTCGCACCTTGGAGCTGATCAAACAAGTCATCAATTCGAGGTAAGGGGTATCTATTCTTTATAGTCACTTTATTCAATTCCCGGTAATCAATACACATTCGAAAACTCCCATCCTTCTTCTTTACAAACAACACTGGTGCTCCCCACGGTGAGTAACTAGGGCGAATAAAACATCTGTCCAGTAATTCTTGTAACTGGTTGGACAGTTCTTGCATTTCAGAAGGCGCAAGTCTATAAGGTGCCTTAGCAATGGGTGCTGCTCCCGGTATCAAGTCAATACGGAATTCAACTTGTCGGGTAGGTGGTAAACCAGGCAACTCGTCGGGGAATACATCTGAATACTCGTGTACCACTGGGATGTCTTCTATTCGTTTTTCCTCAGGTTCCTTAACTGTTACACTCGCCAAGTATAATGTACAACCTTGGCGTAAATATCTCAATGCCTTAAGTTGAGATATGAGAGGCAGTACCGTTCCAGATTTCTCACATTGAACAATTATAGCTTCATTATTCGAAAGAGGTATTCTAACGGTCTTATCCTTACAAACAATTTCAGCTTTATACTTAGATAGCCAGTCCATACCGACTATAACATCGAAACTTCCCAATTCCACTGGAAGTAAATCAATAAGGAATGGGTGGTCGTTTAGGATAAGGGAACAGTCTCGGACTATTCGGTTAACAAGTATAGACTTACCGTTAGCGAGTTCTATAGTATATGGTTTTGTTAGTTCACTAACCGGCATATTTTCTAAAGGTAAGAAATTAACAGATACGAAACTTCTATCGGCACCCGTATCAAACAAAACTGAAGCATACTGACCCGAAACTAAGAATGTACCTGTCACCACATTCGGATCATGACGCGCTTCACCCGGTCCTAATACAAATGCGCGTCCCTTAGCTGTGTTGGAGGTTGATGCTTGTGCTTGGTTTTGCCTTTTCACCATACTCGGGTTCAATTTGGGGCAGTATCTCCGAAAATGTTCCGTACTGCCACATTCATAGCAGGCACGGAGGTTCGTGGTAGGTGGGGTTTGTTGGTTGAGTTGTGGGCGGTTTGGTTGAGATCGAGGGAATTGAGTTGATTGTAGTGGAAGGTTAACAGTGTTGGTAAAGGTTCTGCAGTTGGGGGCATAGTGTCCTGTTCTTCCACACTTTTGACAGGTGATCGGTTTGCAATCACCCACATGATGAAGATTACATCTTCTGCACTTCGGTAACGTCCCTTTATAAGCCTCTTGTTTTACATTAGAACTGGTCATGGCATAACTTCGGGTATTCGGACGAGTCCGCTTATTTTGAAGGTTTCCTTGCATTCTCGTCCCATAATCAGTTCGTTTTAAACTTGTTGTTTCACCTGGCATCCTTATCACTCCACTTCTCATCAGGTCAAAAGTAACGACACCCGTTTGAGATACAGCACTTTCTAATGTCGGGTGGGCAACTGAGTTCACTATACTTCTCACGGCAGGGGTCAATCCCCAGATATAGCGTTCAATTCGCTTCGCTTCCGGTGTAACTAACCACGGAACTAAGCGGGACAGTTCGTTAAAATGATTCGTGTATCCCACATGATCTGCTCCTTTCATTTCCAGATTCCATAACTCGTGTTCCAACCTCTGAATCTCACTTTTAGGACAAAAATGCTCTAACATGAGGGTTTTTAATTCAGTCCATGACATACGATTAATAGCATCTTGTCCCCTTGTTTGGACTACTGTGTTCCACCACATCAGCGCTTGGTCTAGAAACATACTGGTAGCAAATTTGACTACGCGGTTCGGTGGACACTCACTGATATTAATTACTGATTCGGTCTTTTCTATCCATTTGACCAGCCCGCTAGGTCCTTCAATACCCTTAAACTCAATCGGTTTACATGATGTAAATTGTTTGTATGAGTACTCCTGACGCGAGGGTTCTCGGTTATTATTATTATTAGTTGTGTTAACAACCGGTACAGGGTTCGGGTTCGGGATATTATCAGGGTGCACAGCAGGTTCTGGGTTCCCAGTGACATTCATAGTTGGGAGAGTGTTATTATTATTTATGATAGTATCAGTATTCACCGGGGTAGTAACACCCGGGGCTACATTAGTGTCCGGCGGAGGTGTATTAATAGTGGCCGTGGTGGTGCTCGTGGGTTGATTAACAGTATTGTTAGCACGTATGCCTGCAGTGACTTGGGCTACAATTGTTGGTATCACTGCTTGTAGTTGACGAGCAATCATTGCGGCCACTTCCGCCTCAGACAAAGTGTTTGTTTTCTTCGGGGCCATTCTATAAAATAATCAATTGTATAATAATTAACATCGTTTCACTATAATCAGCACAACTTTACGATATCACACTTTCACAACACATAATTATGCCAAAGAAAACACGTTGGTATTAATTATAATCATTACTGTACATATGCATCCAAAATTAGCGCATAGGCTTAACCTGGTATAGGCCAGCGCTTGTATATGCGTATCAAAATTTGTCACCAAGTGACAAGTAGACTTAACCCGATAAGGGCCAGTGCTTGAGATAGTACTAAACCACCAACAACTCCCAAGTCAGCCCAACACGCTGTACAAAATGCTACTTGGGATATCAAAAGACTATATACATAAGACCAGACTACTAGGTCCTATCCATTCTTTGCAACATGGAACCACAACCAAATCACAGCAGCCACTAGGGCCGCATTAACTGCTTAACACGCCCCCAGTAGTATCATCGCTCGATCCTGACGCCCGTGGCTGTCAGCACTGGATCTTTGTACAATTCTGATTTCCTGCTGCATATACCTCATGTGATCATACATATCGTGTCTATGCTGGTTTAGGCTATTTATCGTATGTGAGTGTTCTAAGAGCTGATCAGTTGCTAAACCAAACCATGCTGAATCAGAATGACGAGGTGGCTCGGGTACCGGGGCGGGTAAACCCCAAGTAGGAATAGGTATCTCTGTTACCCGGACACGCGATGTTTCTCCCCTATGGTACGTAGATCGAGGTGGGGGGAAAGTGTGCTCAGGTGGACGCACTGAAATGCGAGCAGTCTGACGGTTTCTAATGGTAGGTGGGGGTACTGGTGCATGCTGTACAGGTGGAGTAGGGGATCTGGGTGCTCTAACAGGTGAACGATAAGCACTAGTAGCTCCCTGTCCTGCAGCATTCCTAGGGGATTCCCTAGGGGGATAAGTGTCACAACGATAACCCGATAAGTCGGGTTGATCTGCGGGTACCTCGTAAGGAATTACCGCATCTGCACCTTCTTCTATTTCCTCTGGGTCCTCCTCCGTTTCTTCTTCCGGATCCTCCTCCTCCTCCTCCTCAGGCCTTGTTGGTAAGGTATTAGGTAAACGATCAGTAGTTCTTGACATATTCCTGCACAATGGTTAGTGATAAGAATAATATCCTTCTATATTAATCATAGTAAGATACGTGCAGGTATTTATACACATAAGCACAAATAATCGTTTATATACACAAATATTTATCTATTATTATATTTTATACACATATGTTGCTGTTTTTACCTATTCGATTGTTTATCGACTTCTTCTCGAATTTCCTCGTACAAACAAGTCTGTTATTACGTTCCGGACCATAATAACCCACTTGTCCATTCGAGTTCATCACGAGAATCATTCGTGTACATTATTTAATATTATTTTATTCCCAGAGTTAATCGAGCCTACGGTTATCTTAGGGTATCCTAAGGGACATCCTAATTCTTTATAACCAATGGCTCTGATACCAACTTCTGTCACACCCCGACTAGGTAGTTGCGGAAGCGTAATACGGGAATGTAACAGATAACACTGGTATCAACAACATTGTTTATAAAGAGATTCATAAACTAATTTACATCATAATACATGGGTTGGTACTAAGTTTACAAACTAGATGAGAAAAACACATAACCGGTTTACGAGCTTCTTATACAGTATTATATCAGCGTCTATTCACAGCTATTCAACTTTCTTCCTAACACCAAGCATGTAAGCAATTCATTCCACTTTTGCTTTACCTGAAAAACATGTTAAAACGGGTCAACTACGTCTAGTTGGTGAGTTTCAAGTTTCACGAGTTTCAATGAAATCAGTACACGAGTTCGTAAAGTTTACAGTGTGTATGTATATATGTCTGTGTATGATGTATTATACTAAGCCACAAGTGAAACCGAAACGAGCTAAAACACATGGCCTCCACTGCCCATGCACTCCCGTTGGCATTTAACAGCCAATTTGCCCCAAGTATGTACTATGTCTAACACCACATAGCAGTATGTAAAAATATAATGACAATGTGCAACTGGGTTTACATATGTTCCGGCATACCCCACCGGCTCTGTCAGTTGGGTTTGTCAAACCGATAGTACTATCCACACGTCACCGGCACGAAGTTAATCACTTGTGTTTGTGGGGACTTGTCTAGTGTTAGTACTTAGATAATCCACATCATCACACGTTTTCAAGTATAACAGTTTATGTAAACATGCTTTTCACCCCAAAAGTTCGTAATACAGTTTAGAAAGTGGGGGTCGTGAAACTCACCTTATCGTAGTTCGCACAGAAATCACGTATCAAATAGTCAGATGTCTCGTTTATAGCCTGATTCCTATAAACGGTATCGTATCGTTAATACTAGTACAGTGTTCAAGCTAAGTCGGGCTGTATAGATAATCTGGGTATAGCTGTTAAGCCCAGAACATGACCATAGTCTTAGATTGTGACGTTGTGTACTATGAAATGTTTAAAACTGGATTTGGCTCAGTTTCACCGTTTTCCGAGCCTAGCTCAGTTGATCGTTTATACGTTTCGGAATTAGGTAAGATCATATAAAACTTAAGTAAATATATTGATTGATAAAATGATTTGATTTATAAAAGAACTTTAAGGTTTCGGTGTCTGGTTTGACCGCAGGGTTCGTTTCCGTTTTCACACGGGTTTGATTATACAAAACGCGTACAATCCACCCGAATTGTCCGGAATTCTCGTAAAAAGTTCGTTTTTATCAATATCATTCAAAAATATGATATTTGACCACTTTTGACATTTTGACATACCAGTCAGTCCGTTAAACACAAAACTGCCGGTTTCGTTAAAACAATTATAATTTAAATCTTTAATAAATCATAACTAAATATGTAATTACAAATAAATTATGTAAATTTTTGTAAAAATACATTAACACATGGAGAATTTTATAAAAATATTTCCAGAAATTTTATGATTATTTATTTATTTATAAAAATTCATTTAATAGGTTATAATCATGTAATAAATGGCCCGTTTATATCAAACGACCTCCGAAAAATCCCATAATTTTTACCAATGGCCTCAATGTCATTACATAGCCCCTGCAAAATTTCCAGAACCTAACTCTTTTGACAAAATGCCTTTTTGTGCGTTTTTCGGCTGTTAAAATTCGGTTAAGCCATGATCGCACCAACCATACTTAGACATTTCCAATGATTCCCAAACTTTACCAGTGATCTTAACATCACATATTAAACTCCAAAACCAAGTTTCATAATTTTTCAATATGTTTAGCTATTTTTCCCAAATAAACGCTCATAAACGGGAATAAATTCACCAAATATTCTCCGTTTATCGAAAAATTACCAAATTTGAACAGGGACTCATTTATATGATCCCTAATGTCCCTGAAAATTTTCACAAGCTAACAACAAGCACGTCACAACCTAATACTAAACAGCCCCTAAACGAGTATTACGGGTTTACCTTGTCGGTTTTCGATGAATTTTGCTAGCTTAAACGACTTTCCGGGTCTCGGGTTGCAAACTCAGTATATCTACATATCATATAACATCAAACCAAGCATAAATCATCCATATAACAGCCTTGATAATTAGGGTTTCGGTTTTGGGTTCAAACCGAACTTTCTAACCGTAAAAACGTTGTATTTATGTTCTAATCCGCGTTTTTGATCAAAAAAGTATATGTTCCAGGTTTGTAAACATGTTTAACATCAAAACATAATTTTACTTGATTTTTAGGGTTTTTGGATGGTTAAACATGTTTAAAACTAATTAAAACATGTTTATATATTAATCATATACATCAAACTTTGTTAAAACTTTGTAAAATTTGATCTTACCTTAGGGTTTTTGAAAGGAAGTTGAGAGAACAGAGGCTAGAGCTGCTGGACTTCAAAAGGTTTGAGAGTTAAAATGAATAGCACTAACTTAGGATTGAAGTTATATAAAAAAAATAATGTGTATTATGGTGGCAGATTCCGATCGGCACTTTTGGAAGCCCCTTAATGGGCTGTTTTGGCCCATTAAACTATCCATCCAAGCCCAAACATGAAGAGCCTATTTCAAATTTAGTTCGGGTTCGGTTTTTCGCAAGAAAATTAATTCGGGTATGAGAAATAGCGCAAAAACGAGTGTTTTTCAGCTTATTTTTGTAAAATAAGAAAAACGTACTGACTCGTTGTAAAATTCCAAAATATTTTCACGGATTGCTTAGAACATGTCATATAAGTGTTTTATAAATCTTTTTCGGCTTAACGGATGCTACAATGCTTGTTTTGATATTAACGATTGCGTTTAAGCTTATAGCGTATCGATAAACGAAACCTTTTTCGTTTATAGAGTTTTAAACGTACTAGGGCCTAAATATCAATATGTTAGCCTCTATAATATATATATAACTCGTATATGACCCCTCAGTATGTATACGGGTCATAATTAGTATCGGTCGGTTACTCGTTTAAACACTACGAATTAACCGATTTATCGTTTTCTTGTTACGTAATGAATATAGTGTACCTCGTTTTATCATGAATGTCACATTCTCCCCCCGTTAAGAAATTTCGTCCCCGAAATTTAATGTGTCATCGGTTTTCTAGGGAACAGGTGTGGGTATTTCTTTCGGAATTCGTCCTTTCGTTCCCAAGTATATTCGGGTCCTTGTTTTGAATTCCACCGAACTTTTACCAATGAAATTTTGTTGTGTCGTAACTGTTTGGTTTTCCCGTCTACAATTTCTACCGGTTCCTCTACGAAGTTAAGCTTTTCGTTGATCTGAACATCTTCCAGTGGTACTATTGTCGTTTCATCAGTCAAACACTTTTTCAGATTCGATACATGAAACACGTCATGAATAGTGCTTAGTTCTAAAGGTAGTTTTAATCGGTAAGCTACGGGACCAATTTTTGCGACAATCTCAAAAGGTCCGATGTATCTCGGGGCTAGTTTACCAGTCTTTCCAAATCTTATAACACCTTTCCATGGCGATACTTTTAGAAATACCTTATCACCTATTTCAAAAGATAACGGTTTTCTGCGAACATCGGCATAACTCTTTTGTCGGTCACGGGCAGCTTTCAATTTTTGTTTAACCTGGTGGATCTTATCGGTGGTTTCTTGAATTAAATCGGATCTTGAAATTTGAGTATCACCCACTTCTGTCCAACATAGTGGTGATCTACATTTTCTCCCGTATAGAGCTTCATAAGGTGCTGCTTGTATACTACTGTGATAACTATTATTGTAAGAGAATTCAATGAGCGGGAGGTGTTGATCCCAATTCCCTTTAAAGTCCAGTACACAAGCACGAAGTAAATCTTCTAAGGTTTGGATGGTTCGTTCAGATTGACCATCGGTTTGAGGATGGTAAGCCGTACTTAAGTCGATTCGGGTTCCCAAGGCTTCTTGTACTGCTTGCCAGAAATGTGAAGTAAAATGACTGTCTCTATCTGAAATAATCGAAAGAGGTACTCCGTGTCGAGATACTATTTCATCGATGTATATTTGAGCAAGTTTTTCGGTGGTGTAGTTGTTACGGATGGGAATAAAGTGTGCGGATTTGGTTAATCGGTCCACAATTACCCAAATTGCGTTGTGTCCTTTAGAGGTTTTAGGAAGGTGTGTCACAAAGTCCATGGTAATTTGTTCCCATTTCCATTGTGGGATTTCAGGTTGTTGTAACATTCCCGAAGGTTTTTGATATTCCGCCTTTACCCTTGCACATGTTGCACATTTACTTACATACACGGCTATATCCTTTTTCATACCAGGCCACCAGTAAAATTCTTTGACATCCTTATACATCTTATCAGCACCTGGATGAATAGAATACTTGGATTTGTGTGCTTCATCAAGTATCAGCTTTCGGAGTTTATGAAGTGTTGGAATCCAGACCCGGTTTTTGTAATAATATACTTCATCGGTTTTCTTCTCAAAATTCCTTTCATTTCCATGTAGTTCTTCTTTTTCTAGCTGATCTGTCTTCAAGGCCTCATCTTGTGCAATGCGAACTTGTTCGGTTAGGCTACTTTGAACAATCATTCCGAGTGCTCGTACCCTTAATGGTCTGATTCTGTCTTTTCGGCTTAAAGCATCAGCTACTACGTTAGCCTTTCCCGGATGGTATTTAATCTCACAATCATAATCATTTAACAGTTCTACCCATCTTCTTTGTCTCATGTTTAGCTCTTTCTGATCAAATATGTGTTGTAAGCTTTTGTGATCAGTATAGATGGTACATTTAGTGCCATACAAGTAATGTCTCCAAATCTTCAATGCAAAGATAACCGCTCCCAATTCCAAATCATGGGTCGTATAATTCTTTTCATGTACTTTTAATTGTCGGGAAGCATATGCTATTACTTTCTTTCTTTGCATCAGTACGCATCCTAAACCTTTACGAGATGCGTCACAATATACCACCAATTCATCAGTTCCATCTGGAAGGCTTAATATTGGAGCCTCACATAACTTCTGTTTTAACATTTGAAAGGCCATTTCTTGTTCTTCTCCCCATTCATATGCTCGATCTTTTTGAGTTAGGAGGGTTAAAGGTTGTGCAATACTTGAAAAGTTTTCAATAAATCTTCTATAATACCCGGCTAGTCCTAAGAATTGACGAATTTCTCTTGGTGACTTAGGCACTTGCCAATTCTTAATGGCCTCAATTTTACTTGGGTCTACTTGGATCCCTTGATGGTTCACAATGTGTCCCAAAAACTGTACTTCTTGTAGCCAAAACTCACATTTGGACAACTTTGCGTATAACTTCTCTTGCCTCAATAATTTTAAGATTTTCCGCAAATGTTGTTCGTGTTCCTCCTTACTTTTCGAATATATCAGAATGTCATCGATAAACACTATCACGAACTTGTCAAGGTAAGGTTTGCAAACTCGGTTCATGAGGTCCATAAACACTGCAGGTGCATTCGTTAACCCAAACGGCATAACCAAAAATTCATAGTGACCATACCGAGTTCGGAAGGCTGTTTTTGGTACGTCTTCTTCCTGAATTCTCACTTGATGATAACCAGATCTAAGATCGATTTTTGAAAAATACTTCGCACCTTGGAGCTGATCAAACAAGTCATCAATTCGAGGTAAGGGGTATCTATTCTTTATAGTCACTTTATTCAATTCCCGGTAATCAATACACATTCGAAAACTCCCATCCTTCTTCTTTACAAACAACACGTGCTCCCCACGGTGAGTAACTAGGGCGAATAAAACCTCTGTCCAGTAATTCTTGTAACTGGTTGGACAGTTCTTGCATTTCAGAAGGCGCAAGTCTATAAGGTGCCTTAGCAATGGGTGCTGCTCCCGGTATCAAGTCAATACGGAATTCAACTTGTCGGGTAGGTGGTAAACCAGGCAACTCGTCGGGGAATACATCTGAATACTCGTGTACCACTGGGATGTCTTCTATTCGTTTTTCCTCAGGTTCCTTAACTGTTACACTCGCCAAGTATAATGTACAACCTTGGCGTAAATATCTCAATGCCTTAAGTTGAGATATGAGAGGCAGTACCGTTCCAGATTTCTCACATTGAACAATTATAGCTTCATTATTCGAAAGAGGTATTCTAACGGTCTTATCCTTACAAACAATTTCAGCTTTATACTTAGATAGCCAGTCCATACCGACTATAACATCGAAACTTCCCAATTCCACTGGAAGTAAATCAATAAGGAATGGGTGGTCGTTTAGGATAAGGGAACAGTCTCGGACTATTCGGTTAACAAGTATAGACTTACCGTTAGCGAGTTCTATAGTATATGGTTTTGTTAGTTCACTAACCGGCATATTTTCTAAAGGTAAGAAATTAACAGATACGAAACTTCTATCGGCACCCGTATCAAACAAAACTGAAGCATACTGACCCGAAACTAAGAATGTACCTGTCACCACATTCGGATCATGACGCGCTTCACCCGGTCCTAATACAAATGCGCGTCCCTTAGCTGTGTTGGAGGTTGATGCTTGTGCTTGGTTTTGCCTTTTCACCATACTCGGGTTCAATTTGGGGCAGTATCTCCGAAAATGTTCCGTACTGCCACATTCATAGCAGGCACGGAGGTTCGTGGTAGGTGGGGTTTGTTGGTTGAGTTGTGGGCGGTTTGGTTGAGATCGAGGGAATTGAGTTGATTGTAGTGGAAGGTTAACAGTGTTGGTAAAGGTTCTGCAGTTGGGGGCATAGTGTCCTGTTCTTCCACACTTTTGACAGGTGATCGGTTTGCAATCACCCACATGATGAAGATTACATCTTCTGCACTTCGGTAACGTCCCTTTATAAGCCTCTTGTTTTACATTAGAACTGGTCATGGCATAACTTCGGGTATTCGGACGAGTCCGCTTATTTTGAAGGTTTCCTTGCATTCTCGTCCCATAATCAGTTCGTTTTAAACTTGTTGTTTCACCTGGCATCCTTATCACTCCACTTCTCATCAGGTCAAAAGTAACGACACCCGTTTGAGATACAGCACTTTCTAATGTCGGGTGGGCAACTGAGTTCACTATACTTCTCACGGCAGGGGTCAATCCCCAGATATAGCGTTCAATTCGCTTCGCTTCCGGTGTAACTAACCACGGAACTAAGCGGGACAGTTCGTTAAAATGATTCGTGTATCCCACATGATCTGCTCCTTTCATTTCCAGATTCCATAACTCGTGTTCCAACCTCTGAATCTCACTTTTAGGACAAAAATGCTCTAACATGAGGGTTTTTAATTCAGTCCATGACATACGATTAATAGCATCTTGTCCCCTTGTTTGGACTACTGTGTTCCACCACATCAGCGCTTGGTCTAGAAACATACTGGTAGCAAATTTGACTACGCGGTTCGGTGGACACTCACTGATATTAATTACTGATTCGGTCTTTTCTATCCATTTGACCAGCCCGCTAGGTCCTTCAATACCCTTAAACTCAATCGGTTTACATGATGTAAATTGTTTGTATGAGTACTCCTGACGCGAGGGTTCTCGGTTATTATTATTATTAGTTGTGTTAACAACCGGTACAGGGTTCGGGTTCGGGATATTATCAGGGTGCACAGCAGGTTCTGGGTTCCCAGTGACATTCATAGTTGGGAGAGTGTTATTATTATTTATGATAGTATCAGTATTCACCGGGGTAGTAACACCCGGGGCTACATTAGTGTCCGGCGGAGGTGTATTAATAGTGGCCGTGGTGGTGCTCGTGGGTTGATTAACAGTATTGTTAGCACGTATGCCTGCAGTGACTTGGGCTACAATTGTTGGTATCACTGCTTGTAGTTGACGAGCAATCATTGCGGCCACTTCCGCCTCAGACAAAGTGTTTGTTTTCTTCGGGGCCATTCTATAAAATAATCAATTGTATAATAATTAACATCGTTTCACTATAATCAGCACAACTTTACGATATCACACTTTCACAACACATAATTATGCCAAAGAAAACACCTTGGTATTAATTATAATCATTACTGTACATATGCATCCAAAATTAGCGCATAGGCTTAACCTGGTATAGGCCAGCGCTTGTATATGCGTATCAAAATTTGTCACCAAGTGACAAGTAGACTTAACCCGATAAGGGCCAGTGCTTGAGATAGTACTAAACCACCAACAACTCCCAAGTCAGCCCAACACGCTGTACAAAATGCTACTTGGGATATCAAAAGACTATATACATAAGACCAGACTACTAGGTCCTATCCATTCTTTGCAACATGGAACCACAACCAAATCACAGCAGCCACTAGGGCCGCATTAACTGCTTAACACGCCCCCAGTAGTATCATCGCTCGATCCTGACGCCCGTGGCTGTCAGCACTGGATCTTTGTACAATTCTGATTTCCTGCTGCATATACCTCATGTGATCATACATATCGTGTCTATGCTGGTTTAGGCTATTTATCGTATGTGAGTGTTCTAAGAGCTGATCAGTTGCTAAACCAAACCATGCCGAATCAGAATGACGAGGTGGCTCGGGTACCGGGGCGGGTAAACCCCAAGTAGGAATAGGTATCTCTGTTACCCGGACACGCGATGTTTCTCCCCTATGGTACGTAGATCGAGGTGGGGGGAAAGTGTGCTCAGGTGGACGCACTGAAATGCGAGCAGTCTGACGGTTTCTAATGGTAGGTGGGGGTACTGGTGCATGCTGTACAGGTGGAGTAGGGGATCTGGGTGCTCTAACAGGTGAACGATAAGCACTAGTAGCTCCCTGTCCTGCAGCATTCCTAGGGGATTCCCTAGGGGGATAAGTGTCACAACGATAACCCGATAAGTCGGGTTGATCTGCGGGTACCTCGTAAGGAATTACCGCATCTGCACCTTCTTCTATTTCCTCTGGGTCCTCCTCCGTTTCTTCTTCCGGATCCTCCTCCTCCTCCTCCTCAGGCCTTGTTGGTAAGGTATTAGGTAAACGATCAGTAGTTCTTGACATATTCCTGCACAATGGTTAGTGATAAGAATAATATCCTTCTATATTAATCATAGTAAGATACGTGCAGGTATTTATACACATAAGCACAAATAATCGTTTATATACACAAATATTTATCTATTATTATATTTTATACACATATGTTGCTGTTTTTACCTATTCGATTGTTTATCGACTTCTTCTCGAATTTCCTCGTACAAACAAGTCTGTTATTACGTTCCGGACCATAATAACCCACTTGTCCATTCGAGTTCATCACGAGAATCATTCGTGTACATTATTTAATATTATTTTATTCCCAGAGTTAATCGAGCCTACGGTTATCTTAGGGTATCCTAAGGGACATCCTAATTCTTTATAACCAATGGCTCTGATACCAACTTCTGTCACACCCCGACTAGGTAGTTGCGGAAGCGTAATACGGGAATGTAACAGATAACACTGGTATCAACAACATTGTTTATAAAGAGATTCATAAACTAATTTACATCATAATACATGGGTTGGTACTAAGTTTACAAACTAGATGAGAAAAACACATAACCGGTTTACGAGCTTCTTATACAGTATTATATCAGCGTCTATTCACAGCTATTCAACTTTCTTCCTAACACCAAGCATGTAAGCAATTCATTCCACTTTTGCTTTACCTGAAAAACATGTTAAAACGGGTCAACTACGTCTAGTTGGTGAGTTTCAAGTTTCACGAGTTTCAATGAAATCAGTACACGAGTTCGTAAAGTTTACAGTGTGTATGTATATATGTCTGTGTATGATGTATTATACTAAGCCACAAGTGAAACCGAAACGAGCTAAAACACATGGCCTCCACTGCCCATGCACTCCCGTTGGCATTTAACAGCCAATTTGCCCCAAGTATGTACTATGTCTAACACCACATAGCAGTATGTAAAAATATAATGACAATGTGCAACTGGGTTTACATATGTTCCGGCATACCCCACCGGCTCTGTCAGTTGGGTTTGTCAAACCGATAGTACTATCCACACGTCACCGGCACGAAGTTAATCACTTGTGTTTGTGGGGACTTGTCTAGTGTTAGTACTTAGATAATCCACATCATCACACGTTTTCAAGTATAACAGTTTATGTAAACATGCTTTTCACCCCAAAAGTTCGTAATACAGTTTAGAAAGTGGGGGTCGTGAAACTCACCTTATCGTAGTTCGCACAGAAATCACGTATCAAATAGTCAGATGTCTCGTTTATAGCCTGATTCCTATAAACGGTATCGTATCGTTAATACTAGTACAGTGTTCAAGCTAAGTCGGGCTGTATAGATAATCTGGGTATAGCTGTTAAGCCCAGAACATGACCATAGTCTTAGATTGTGACGTTGTGTACTATGAAATGTTTAAAACTGGATTTGGCTCAGTTTCACCGTTTTCCGAGCCTAGCTCAGTTGATCGTTTATACGTTTCGGAATTAGGTAAGATCATATAAAACTTAAGTAAATATATTGATTGATAAAATGATTTGATTTATAAAAGAACTTTAAGGTTTCGGTGTCTGGTTTGACCGCAGGGTTCGTTTCCGTTTTCACACGGGTTTGATTATACAAAACGCGTACAATCCACCCGAATTGTCCGGAATTCTCGTAAAAAGTTCGTTTTTATCAATATCATTCAAAAATATGATATTTGACCACTTTTGACATTTTGACATACCAGTCAGTCCGTTAAACACAAAACTGCCGGTTTCGTTAAAACAATTATAATTTAAATCTTTAATAAATCATAACTAAATATGTAATTACATATAAATTATGTAAATTTTTGTAAAAATACATTAACACATGGAGAATTTTATAAAAATATTTCCAGAAATTTTATGATTATTTATTTATTTATAAAAATTCATTTAATAGGTTATAATCATGTAATAAATGGCCCGTTTATATCAAACGACCTCCGAAAAATCCCATAATTTTTACCAATGGCCTCAATGTCATTACATAGCCCCTGCAAAATTTCCAGAACCTAACTCTTTTGACAAAATGCCTTTTTGTGCGTTTTTCGGCTGTTAAAATTCGGTTAAGCCATGATCGCACCAACCATACTTAGACATTTCCAATGATTCCCAAACTTTACCAGTGATCTTAACATCACATATTAAACTCAAAAACCAAGTTTCATAATTTTTCAATATGTTTAGCTATTTTTCCCAAATAAACGCTCATAAACGGGAATAAATTCACCAAATATTCTCCGTTTATCGAAAAATTACCAAATTTGAACAGGGACTCATTTATATGATCCCTAATGTCCCTGCAAATTTTCACAAGCTAACAACAAGCACGTCACAACCTAATACTAAACAGCCCCTAAACGAGTATTACGGGTTTACCTTGTCGGTTTTCGATGAATTTTGCTAGCTTAAACGACTTTCCGGGTCTCGGGTTGCAAACTCAGTATATCTACATATCATATAACATCAAACCAAGCATAAATCATCCATATAACAGCCTTGATAATTAGGGTTTCGGTTTTGGGTTCAAACCGAACTTTCTAACCGTAAAAACGTTGTATTTATGTTCTAATCCGCGTTTTTGATCAAAAAAGTATATGTTCCAGGTTTGTAAACATGTTTAACATCAAAACATAATTTTACTTGATTTTTAGGGTTTTTGGATGGTTAAACATGTTTAAAACTAATTAAAACATGTTTATATATTAATCATATACATCAAACTTTGTTAAAACTTTGTAAAATTTGATCTTACCTTAGGGTTTTTGAAAGGAAGTTGAGAGAACAGAGGCTAGAGCTGCTGGACTTCAAAAGGTTTGAGAGTTAAAATGAATAGCACTAACTTAGGATTGAAGTTATATAAAAAAAATAATGTGTATTATGGTGGCAGATTCCGATCGGCACTTTTGGAAGCCCCTTAATGGGCTGTTTTGGCCCATTAAACTATCCATCCAAGCCCAAACATGAAGAGCCTATTTCAAATTTAGTTCGGGTTCGGTTTTTCGCAAGAAAATTAATTCGGGTATGAGAAATAGCGCAAAAACGAGTGTTTTTCAGCTTATTTTTGTAAAATAAGAAAAACGTACTGACTCGTTGTAAAATTCCAAAATATTTTCACGGATTGCTTAGAACATGTCATATAAGTGTTTTATAAATCTTTTTCGGCTTAACGGATGCTACAATGCTTGTTTTGATATTAACGATTGCGTTTAAGCTTATAGCGTATCGATAAACGAAACCTTTTTCGTTTATAGAGTTTTAAACGTACTAGGGCCTAAATATCAATATGTTAGCCTCTATAATATATATATAACTCGTATATGACCCCTCAGTATGTATAATGGTCATAATTAGTATCGGTCGGTTACTCGTTTAAACACTACGAATTAACCGATTTATCGTTTTCTTGTTACGTAATGAATATAGTGTACCTCGTTTTATCATGAATGTCACAAAGGTATACAACAACGTTTGTGGTTTAAGTCCCAAGTATAAAACATTTAGTTTAGATAAGTTGAAATGTCACCCCCAAAATAAAAGATAGAATACGGGGTATGAAGTTACTCACGTTCAAGTAATAAACTTGAAAGATTGATTATTTGGAGATTTGCCGGAACGACGAGTTTAACGTATGAAGCCTAAATAAAAGAAAGTCTTGGATTTAGAAAGGTTGTCTTGAAGATCTTTAAATAAAATAATTGTTGCAAAAACTAATCAATTAAAGTTCAAGGTTTAAAATGTAACTATTTAAGAATTTATAATAATAACCCTTTTAAAAAATGTAAGTTTGCTCAAAACCGGGTTAAAGTATCTAACCTTAATATTTACTTAACCAGTGTTAAGTAATAAGGTGGGGAAAATGCTAAAATGCAAGTTCCATTAGGCTAAAGATACTAAAACGGGTTTTTAACGAGTGTTCGGGTTGTCGGTTCGGGTCTTGACAAATGGTCGAACCCAAAGTCAACTTTCCAAAATATTAATTGTTATGAGATAACTCATTAAAACATACTAACACTTAACCAAGTACGTAGATCTATTGTTTAGAACTAACAACGCACGTTAAGCGAGTGTTCGGTTTTGTCGGTCCAAACTATGTTATGAGATCAAGTTGGATCCAACTATTCCAAGTACTTAAGAAAAATAATTAAAATCAGTTTGTAAACTATTTTTTAAAGAAATATACAAGTCTTGATAACTAAAAACACACTTGTGTGTCTTAAGCGAGTAAAAGTCGGTATAGTTCGGTCTCCATCTCACAAATAGTTCATAGATGGTTTCTACATGCCCAAATATCATAGAACTTGTATATTGGTTTATAAATGAAGAAAACTTAAATTTTACAACAAAAAAAGTTAACTACAAGTCTTTTAAGCAAAAGTTTCGGTTTAGTTCGGTTTCCATCTCCCAACGAGTTCATAGATGGATTCCATATGCTTAATATCAAAGAACTTGTAAAAATGATTTTTGAAACTCAAATCTAGCAATAAACATGTTTAAACAACTATTTTAACAAAACTAGTAAACAAAAGTTCGGTTTCCGGTTTGGACTAGTTTCGGTTAAACCGAGGTTAGTCTTATACAAACCCACACCATGGAACTTGTAAATAAGATGAACAAACTAAAGGGTTAGAAGTTAGTCATAAGTTATGTGTGTGTAAATATATATCAAGAACACGAAGTCCTCCATGAAGCCTTGCCTTATGACATTCGAAACTTAACCAACCAAAGTCGGTGAAGTAACAAATAAAGGAAACAAGGGGTGTGTATTATATATATGTTGTACCACCATATTCAAGAGTTAGTAATGTTAGATGAACAAGTTAGAATGAAAGACTATAGTTAGTTTGACTTGAGAAGTGAAAACTTCAAAAATACATAAGAAATAACAACCTTGAATCTATGGAGTTTGAGAGAGTTTTTTGGAGATGTAGCAAGAGTAAAATGAAGAAGATGGGTGTGTATATATAGGGAAGGAGTGAAGGGTTGGGTATAAAGATTCTTTTATGGTTTGCATAAAAATGGGTATGTTTAAATGGTCAAACAATGCATAATATAAAAAAAACAATATTTTATATATTTTAAATGACAAGATCCAATATTTTATATATTTGAAATGTTCGGGTTACAAACGGGTCGGGTTTACATAACAAAAGTGACCCGAAATTGACGAATGTCACAGTATTCCCTACTTTAGGAAATTTCGTCCCGAAATTAAGATGAAGAAGACGATGCAAACAAATGTGGATACTTCTCTTTCATTGCGTCTTCTCGCTCCCAAGTAAACTCCGCGCCACGCCGTGATTCCCAACGAACTTTTACTAACCGAATACGACTACGTTTGGTTTTCTTCTCGTTGCGATCCATAATCTTAACGGGTCGTTCAACCATAATCATAGACTCATCAACATGAACTTCATCGAGGGGTATATGAAGATTACCCTCAGCTAGGCACTTTTTGAGATTCGAAACATGAAATGTCGGATGAATACCGGCAAGTTCTTGCGGTAGTTCAAGTCGATACGCTACTTTCCTAACACGCTCAAGAATTTTAAAAGGACCAACGAAACGAGGAGCTAGTTTACCCTTCTTTCCAAAACGGACTACCCCCTTCCAAGGAGATACTTTTAGAAGGACAAGATCGTCAACATTAAATTTGATCGGTTTTCGCCGTTTGTCGGCGTAACTCTTTTGACGATTTCTAGCGGTTAGGAGATTTTTACGGATTTGATCAATGACGTCGGTGGCTTCTTGGACCATTTCAGGTCCCGTGATTTGAGCTTCACCGATTTCGTTCCAACAAATCGTGGAACGACATTTACGACCGTAAAGAGCTTGAAAAGGAGCCACATCAATGCTAGAGTGGTAGCTATTGTTGTAGGAGAACTCGATGAACGGAAGATGAGAATCCCAATTCCCACCGAAATCAAGAACACATGCTCATAGCATATCCTCGAGTGTTTGGATTGTACGTTCGGATTGACCGTCCGTTTGAGGATGATAAGCGGTGCTAAGATCGAGAGGTGTTCCCAAAGCTTCTTGAAGTGAACGCCAAAAATGAGAGGTAAAACGGGCATCGCGGTCGGAGATGATAGACAATGGCAAACCGTGTCGGCACACGATTTCCCGAACATAGATTTGAGCAAGCTGCTCGACATAATACTTCTCGCGGATTGGAATGAAATTAGCAGATTTGGTTAATCGATCGATGATCACCCAAATGCTATCGTTGCCTTTTTGGGTTTTGGGTAATTTGGTGATAAAGTCCATAGCAATGTCTTCCCATTTCCAAACGGGAATCGGTGGTTGCTCGAGTAGACCAAAAGGTCTTTGATGTTCGGCTTTGACTTTCGAGCAAGTAAGACATTTAGATACAAACAACGCTACGTCCTTTTTCATACCCGGCCACCAAAAGGTAGCACGAAGATCGAAGTACATCTTATCCGCACCGGGATGAACGGAATAGTGCGAATTATGAGCTTCGTCGAGAATACAAGTACGAAGGTCATCGCGATCGGGAACCCACAAACGATTGAGAAAATACAAAAGACCATCGGGTTTGGTTTCGAGTTGAAGTTCGGCTCCACATGACATTTCGTCATACATGTTACCTTCCTCAATGGAGGTGCGTTGAGCTTGAAGGATACGAATTTGAAGATCGGTTTGAACAATGACGCTTAGAAGCAGAACGGATTTAACCTTAACCTTTCGACTTAGGGCGTCGGCGACAACATTCGCTTTACCGGGGTGGTAGCGAATCTCGCAGTCGTAATCACTAAGTAATTATGCCCATCGTCGTTGTCTCATGTTGAGATCTTTTTGGTCAAAAATGTGTTGAAGGCTTTTATGATCGGTAAAAACCACACATTTTGTTCCATAAAGGTAATGTCTCCATATTTTGAGAGCGAAAACGACGGCACCAAGTTCGAGATCGTGAGTCATATAGTTCTTCTCGTTGACCTTAAGTTGCCTTGATGCGTATGCGATGACTTGACCTCGTTGCATGAGAACACAACCAAGTCCTTGATGGGATGCATCACAAAATACAACAAAATCGTCGTTTCCATCGGGAAGAGTTAGAATAGGAGCATTGCAAAGCATGTCCTTGAGAGTACAAAAGGCTTCCTCTTGCTTCGAACCCCAATCGAAGGGTTGTCCCTTATGGGTGAGAGAGGTAAGAGGCAAAGAGATCTTGGAAAAATTCCGAATGAAACGCCGATAATATCTGGCCAAACCGAGGAAGGATCGAATTTCTGTGGGAGTCGTTGGAGTTTTCCAATCCTTAACAACTTCAATTTTAGCAGGATCAACATGAATACCTTTGTCGTTTACGATATGTCCCAAAAATTGAACTTCCTCGAGCCAAAATTCACATTTGGAGAATTTGGCATAGAGTTGTTCGTTTCTAAGGAGCTCGAGAATGGAACGCAAATGATGTTCATGTTCGGCTTTGGATTTAGAGAAGATAAGGATGTCATCAATAAAGACAATAACGAATTTATCAAGGAATGGTTTACAAACGCGGTTCATGAGGTCCATAAACACCGCGGGTGCATTTGTTAACCCGAAGGGCATAACCAAAAATTCGAAATGTCCATATCAAGTACGGAAAGCGGATTTGGAATGTCTTCTTCGCGAACACGCAATTGATGATAACCCGATCGAAGATCAATTTTGGAGAAACAAGTTGCGCCTTGAAGTTGGTCGAATAAGTCGTCGATACGTGGCAATGGATAACGATTTTTAATAGTAAGTTTGTTGAGTTCTCGATAATCGATGCACATACGAAACGAACCATCCTTCTTTTTCACGAAGAGAACAGGAGCGCCCCAAGGAGAAGAGCTTGGACGAATGAAGCCTTTATCGGAAAGTTCTTCGAGTTGGTTTGATAGTTCTTGCATTTCCGACGGGGCTAGACGATAAGGAGCCTTGGCCACGGGCATCGCGCCGGGCACAAGATCGATTTGGAATTCAATCGGACGAACGGGAGGAAGACCGGTAACATCATCGGGAAAGTCATCAAGGAAATCACGAACAATAGGAATATCTTGGATCTTCCTTTCCTTTTTGTCTTTTGTCACCGAGAGAGCAAAAAACGGAACGTACTTTTGGCGTAAGTACTTTTGCGATTGAGAACACGACATGAGATTTAGCCTTCGAGACGTTGTGTTTCCAAAGACCTTAAGAACCTTGTCGTTGACAAGCGGAATGTGAATGAATTTATCAAAACAAATGACTTCGGCACGGTGCAAAGACAACCAATCCATGCCTACTATGACATCGAAGCTACCCATTTGCATCGGGGTGAGATCGATGGAGAATTTATGCTTAGAAAGAATAAGAGAGCAATCGCGGACGACGAAATTGATGGTAATAAAATTGCCATTGGCGACTTCAACAGAGAACGGTCGGGAAAGCTTTGTTCGAGGCATCGCAAGTTTCGACTCAAATTTCAAAGAAATAAAACTTCTATCGGCAACGGTATCAAATAAAATAGAAGCCAAATGATAGTTCACCAAAAACATACCGTTCACAACATCGTTTGCCACTTGAGCTTGATTTGCATTCATCATAAACGCCCGCCCTTGATTACCATGGTTGACTTGATGTGCTTGTTGTGGAGGTGGAGGTGGTGCTTGGATTGTTTGGATGGGTTGGATGAGTGGTGCATTGAGTTGGGGAATTTGGGGTTGGTAAGTTTGAACTTGGTAAGCTTGTGTTTGGTAGTATGGTATGGTTACGGTTTGAGCTTGGTTGGCAAAAGATAAACGTGGGTAATTTTGGCGAAAATGGTTGGGATCACCACAATTAAAGCAAGCTCGGGGTTGTTGGGGTTGGTTTGATGGGTATGGTGCATAGCGGTTTTGGGCATTTTGGGGAAAGTTTCTCGGTTGGGTTGGTGGGTTAGGTTGGTTGGGTTGGTTTCGTTGGGTGGATCGGCATGTGTTGGGGAAGTGACCAAATCGATTACAAATTGTACAATGGCGACACGGCGAGTTCGTTGGGTGGTGAAGTTGGCAAGTGTTACATAGTGGGGAGTTACCAATATAAGGTTTTCGGTTTTGGGTAAGAGTTTGGGCTTGTTGTGGTGGTTGAGGTTGGGTGACGGCAAAGTTTCGGTAATTAGTCTTGGGTTTCTTCTTGTTGTTGTTGTTGTGTCAGGAGGAGTTGGAGTAGTTTATAGCTTGTGGTGCGGGTTCAATCTTGGCTTGGGGAGCGGGCTCGGTTTTGGCTTTCTCGATTGTTTTCTTGAGGGTTAGGGTACCCTCCTTCACGTGATTTTCCGATAGCCAACCGGCTAACGTGATGGCTTCCTCAAGGTTCGTGGGTTTGCTACTCATGACTGAGTCCCGGATTTTCATCGGTAAACCCCCAATATATTTGTCAATTTCACGTTCAGTTGGGGTGACCAAGTGAGGTACAAGAACGCTTAGCTCGTGGAAACGGAGCGAGTAAGCGGCGTTATCACCACCTTCTTGTTTTAGGTCCCAAAATTCTACCTCAAGCTTTTGGAGCTCGTGTTTAGGACAGAATTTATTCTTCATCAGCGCCTTGAGCTCGGCCCATGGAAGAGCCATGGCCATATCCGTACCTTGGAGGTGCATGACACTACCCCACCAAGTTAGGGCGGTTCCCCTAAACATGCTTGAAGCGAAGTTTGTCTTTTTCGCTTCGGGGCATTCGCTGTGTAAAAACACATTCTCCACAGATTCGAACCACTGCAACAACGTAGTCGCACAGTTGGTTCCATAGAATTCGGACGGGTTGGCACTAGTAAATTGTTTAAGCAGGTAGGATGCAGGTTTGGGCTCAATAGATGCAACAACGGGTGCGGGTTGGTTTGCTTGTATTTGGGTTATTAGTTCGGGAATCACAGCGGCCATTTGCTTGGCGATGATGGCGGCCATACGTCGAGTGGAGTTCTTGCGCGGTTGGCGTCTTAGCGGAGGCATGCTAAAAAAATTATAAAGAAAATGGGATAAGTTTTTGGGTAAAAAGGAAATGAATATAAAGGTGTATAAAATAAAATAAGATTTCGATTTTTGATTTGTGAATCCTAGAGTTAGTATGGAGAAGATGTTAGTGTTAGATAATATATATAACTTTGTTTATAAATAACAAAACCGAAAACAATAGTAAATGGTTTTTTTTTTTTTGAGAATTTAAAGCTTAAAAATTTGAGATTTTGAGATTTATAGAGTTGGAAAAATCGTGCATGAACCACCATGACTTGATATTCCAACACTAAAAAGTTTTATAAAACAACATATTGGTGTCTAAACATGTGTACGAACCACCGAAACTTTTTCATGTTTTCGACTCAAATAACGATAATAACACAATAAATCGAGATACAACGTCAAGTCAAAACACTAGTCCACGAAATCACCGTAGTTCTATTGTTTTAACACCGAAAATTAGGATGGCGACCGGAACGCTCGCATTCGACTACTTAAAGTATTGACATTTATAACACGATTTATGGCCTAGAAAACGAGCATTATAACTCAACCATCCCAGGTAAGTAAATCACCTTCGATTCTTGGAATCTTTTTGTCAAATGGTCATTTTATAATTTCTCGTTTCCTATGATGGCTACAAACCCGAAATAAACGCAACCTTTAAGGGATTTGAAACAACGGGATCCAAGTTAATCTTGTAATCCATAAAACACAATTAAAATCTACTTTTTGCGTTTTAAGGTAAGGATACCTTGGAAATACTATGAAAGTGTGTGTATGTGATCATTTAGGATATTGGTGAATTTTAAACAAGTTAATAAATAAACATGCGATATGAACAATTAGATAGAGTAAACACGTATGAACACACGTATAGGACCCTAAGCATAACAATTCTAGGTCGTTACGTCTAACCACCTATCTTAATTGTCATGGCTCTGATACCAATCTCCCGGCATGTTCCGCCGCCTTTGGTCGGGGTGTGACAGATTGGTATCAGAGCGCATGACACTATTTAAAGCGACAATATTTAACAAACTCATTTCATTTCACAACATCGAAAATGTCACATAACCAAATATTCATAACTCAAATACAACAAAATATAACAAAATATAGCAAATCAAATATTGTTCATTTTTGCTAATATCCTAACGGTATTTGTGATGTTTTCTTCACCGAACTCCATAATCAACCTAGATGCAAACCTGTAACATTTCATAAAATAAATTTTATCAACACAAAGGTTGGTGAGCAATTTATAAGTTTGAACAATAGATATATAGTATGAAAAGCCACAAAACTAGTATACAAAACCATAAATAATAGCTATAAACTTGGATAAATAGTTATCGCTAACAAGTTAGCGACACCCAACTATAAGGGGTTACCAAATAGTTTAGGATTTTATAGTTATCGTTAATTGCATTACGTTAACGACACCTTGCCATGAGGGGTTGCCAAATGGTCTAGGATTTATAGTTCCACCATCCAAAAGCGATAAACACATAGTCAAATAAGCATAGAACACCAAATCGAGCAATTATTCAAGTAAGGTATACAACAACGTTTGTGGTTTAAGACCCAAGTATAAAACATTTAGTTTAGATAAGTTGAAATGTCACCCCCAAAATAAAAGATAGAATACGGGGTATGAAGTTACTCACGTTCAAGTAATAAACTTGAAAGATTGATTATTTGGAGATTTGCCGGAACGACGAGTTTAACGTATGAAGCCTAAATAAAAGAAAGTCTTGGATTTAGAAAGGTTGTCTTGAAGATCTTTAAATAAAATAATTGTTGCAAAAACTAATCAATTAAAGTTCAAGGTTTAAAATGTAACTATTTAAGAATTTATAATAATAACCCTTTTAAAAAATGTAAGTTTGCTCAAAACCGGGTTAAAGTATCTAACCTTAATATTTACTTAACCAGTGTTAAGTAATAAGGTGGGGAAAATGCTAAAATGCAAGTTCCATTAGGCTAAAGATACTAAAACGGGTTTTTAACGAGTGTTCGGGTTGTCGGTTCGGGTCTTGACAAATGGTCGAACCCAAAGTCAACTTTCCAAAATATTAATTGTTATGAGATAACTCATTAAAACATACTAACACTTAACCAAGTACGTAGATCTATTGTTTAGAACTAACAACGCACGTTAAGCGAGTGTTCTGTTTTGTCGGTCCAAACTATGTTATGAGATCAAGTTGGATCCAACTATTCCAAGTACTTAAGAAAAATAATTAAAATCAGTTTGTAAACTATTTTTTAAAGAAATATACAAGTCTTGATAACTAAAAACACACTTGTGTGTCTTAAGCGAGTAAAAGTCGGTATAGTTCGGTCTCCATCTCACAAAGAGTTCATAGATGGTTTCTACATGCCCAAATATCATAGAACTTGTATATTGGTTTATAAATGAAGAAAACTTAAATTTTACAACAAAAAAAGTTAACTACAAGTCTTTTAAGCAAAAGTTTCGGTTTAGTTCGGTTTCCATCTCCCAACGAGTTCATAGATGGATTCCATATGCTTAATATCAAAGAACTTGTAAAAATGATTTTTGAAACTCAAATCTAGCAATAAACATGTTTAAACAACTATTTTAACAAAACTAGTAAACAAAAGTTCGGTTTCCGGTTTGGACTAGTTTCGGTTAAACCGAGGTTAGTCTTATACAAACCCACGCCATGGAACTTGTAAATAAGATGAACAAACTAAAGGGTTAGAAGTTAGTCATAAGTTATGTGTGTGTAAATATATATCAAGAACACGAAGTCCTCCATGAAGCCTTGCCTTATGACATTCGAAACTTAACCAACCAAAGTCGGTGAAGTAACAAATAAAGGAAACAAGGGGTGTGTATTATATATATGTTGTACCACCATATTCAAGAGTTAGTAATGTTAGATGAACAAGTTAGAATGAAAGACTATAGTTAGTTTGACTTGAGAAGTGAAAACTTCAAAAATACATAAGAAATAACAACCTTGAATCTATGGAGTTTGAGAGAGTTTTTTGGAGATGTAGCAAGAGTAAAATGAAGAAGATGGGTGTGTATATATAGGGAAAGAGTGAAGGGTTGGGTATAAAGATTCTTTTATGGTTTGCATAAAAATGGGTATGTTTAAATGGTCAAACAATGCATAATATAAAAAAAACAATATTTTATATATTTTAAATGACAAGATCCAATATTTTATATATTTGAAATGTTCGGGTTACAAACGGGTCGGGTTTACATAACAAAAGTGACCCGAAATTGACGAATGTCACAGTATTCCCTACTTTAGGAAATTTCGTCCCGAAATTAAGATGAAGAAGACGATGCAAACAAATGTGGATACTTCTCTTTCATTGCGTCTTCTCGCTCCCAAGTAAACTCCGCGCCACGCCGTGATTCCCAACGAACTTTTACTAACCGAATACGACTACGTTTGGTTTTCTTCTCGTTGCGATCCATAATCTTAACGGGTCGTTCAACCATAATCATAGACTCATCAACATGAACTTCATCTAGGGGTATATGAAGATTACCCTCGGCTAGGCACTTTTTGAGATTCGAAACATGAAATGTCGGATGAATACCGGCAAGTTCTTGCGGTAGTTCAAGTCGATACGCTACTTTCCTAACACGCTCAAGAATTTTAAAAGGACCAACGAAACGAGGAGCTAGTTTACCCTTCTTTCCAAAACGGACTACCCCCTTCCAAGGAGATACTTTTAGAAGGACAAGATCGTCAACATTAAATTTGATCGGTTTTCGCCGTTTGTCGGCGTAACTCTTTTGACGATTTCTAGCGGTTAGGAGATTTTTACGGATTTGATCAATGACGTCGGTGGCTTCTTGGACCATTTCAGGTCCCGTGATTTGAGCTTCACCGATTTCGTTCCAACAAATCGTGGAACGACATTTACGACCGTAAAGAGCTTGAAAAGGAGCCACATCAATGCTAGAGTGGTAGCTATTGTTGTAGGAGAACTCGATGAACGGAAGATGAGAATCCCAATTCCCACCGAAATCAAGAACACATGCTCGTAGCATATCCTCGAGTGTTTGGATTGTACGTTCGGATTGACCGTCCGTTTGAGGATGATAAGCGGTGCTAAGATCGAGAGGTGTTCCCAAAGCTTCTTGAAGTGAACGCCAAAAATGAGAGGTAAAACGGGCATCGCGGTCGGAGATGATAGACAATGGCAAACCGTGTCGGCACACGATTTCCCGAACATAGATTTGAGCAAGCTGCTCGACAGAATACTTCTCGCGGATTGGAATGAAATTAGCAGATTTGGTTAATCGATCGATGATCACCCAAATGCTATCGTTGCCTTTTTGGGTTTTGGGTAATTTGGTGATAAAGTCCATAGCAATGTCTTCCCATTTCCAAACGGGAATCGGTGGTTGCTCGAGTAGACCAAAAGGTCTTTGATGTTCGGCTTTGACTTTCGAGCAAGTAAGACATTTAGATACAAACAACGCTACGTCCTTTTTCATACCCGGCCACCAAAAGGTAGCACGAAGATCGAAGTACATCTTATCCGCACCGGGATGAACGGAATAGTGCGAATTATGAGCTTCGTCGAGAATACAAGTACGAAGGTCATCGCGATCGGGAACCCACAAACGATTGAGAAAATACAAAAGACCATCGGGTTTGGTTTCGAGTTGAAGTTCGGCTCCACATGACATTTCGTCATACATGTTACCTTCCTCAATGGAGGTGCGTTGAGCTTGAAGGATACGAATTTGAAGATCGGTTTGAACAATGACGCTTAGAAGCAGAACGGATTTAACATTAACCTTTCGACTTAGGGCGTCGGCGACAACATTCGCTTTACCGGGGTGGTAGCGAATCTCGCAGTCGTAATCACTAAGTAATTATGCCCATCGTCGTTGTCTCATGTTGAGATCTTTTTGGTCAAAAATGTGTTGAAGGCTTTTATGATCGGTAAAAACCACACATTTTGTTCCATAAAGGTAATGTCTCCATATTTTGAGAGCGAAAACGACGGCACCAAGTTCGAGATCGTGAGTCATATAGTTCTTCTCGTTGACCTTAAGTTGCCTTGATGCGTATGCGATGACTTGACCTCGTTGCATGAGAACACAACCAAGTCCTTGATGGGATGCATCACAAAATACAACAAAATCGTCGTTTCCATCGGGAAGAGTTAGAATAGGAGCATTGCAAAGCATGTCCTTGAGAGTACAAAAGGCTTCCTCTTGCTTCGAACCCCAATCGAAGGGTTGTCCCTTATGGGTGAGAGAGGTAAGAGGCAAAGAGATCTTGGAAAAATTCCGAATGAAACGCCGATAATATCTGGCCAAACCGAGGAAGGATCGAATTTCTGTGGGAGTCGTTGGAGTTTTCCAATCCTTAACAACTTCAATTTTAGCAGGATCAACATGAATACCTTTGTCGTTTACGATATGTCCCAAAAATTGAACTTCCTCGAGCCAAAATTCACATTTGGAGAATTTGGCATAGAGTTGTTCGTTTCTAAGGAGCTCGAGAATGGAACGCAAATGATGTTCATGTTCGGCTTTGGATTTAGAGAAGATAAGGATGTCATCAATAAAGACAATAACGAATTTATCAAGGAATGGTTTACAAACGCGGTTCATGAGGTCCATAAACACCGCGGGTGCATTTGTTAACCCGAAGGGCATAACCAAAAATTCGAAATGTCCATATCAAGTACGGAAAGCGGATTTGGAATGTCTTCTTCGCGAACACGCAATTGATGATAACCCGATCGAAGATCAATTTTGGAGAAACAAGTTGCGCCTTGAAGTTGGTCGAATAAGTCGTCGATACGTGGCAATGGATAACGATTTTTAATAGTAAGTTTGTTGAGTTCTCGATAATCGATGCACATACGAAACGAACCATCCTTCTTTTTCACGAAGAGAACAGGAGCGCCCCAAGGAGAAGAGCTTGGACGAATGAAGCCTTTATCGGAAAGTTCTTCGAGTTGGTTTGATAGTTCTTGCATTTCCGACGGGGCTAGACGATAAGGAGCCTTGGCCACGGGCATCGCGCCGGGCACAAGATCGATTTGGAATTCAATCGGACGAACGGGAGGAAGACCGGTAACATCATCGGGAAAGTCATCAAGGAAATCACGAACAATAGGAATATCTTGGATCTTCCTTTCCTTTTTGTCTTTTGTCACCGAGAGAGCAAAAAACGGAACGTACTTTTGGCGTAAGTACTTTTGCGATTGAGAACACGACATGAGATTTAGCCTTCGAGACGTTGTGTTTCCAAAGACCTTAAGAACCTTGTCGTTGACAAGCGGAATGTGAATGAATTTATCAAAACAAATGACTTCGGCACGGTGCAAAGACAACCAATCCATGCCTACTATGACATCGAAGCTACCCATTTGCATCGGGGTGAGATCGATGGAGAATTTATGCTTAGAAAGAATAAGAGAGCAATCGCGGACGACGAAATTGATGGTAATAAAATTGCCATTGGCGACTTCAACAGAGAACGGTCGGGAAAGCTTTGTTCGAGGCATCGCAAGTTTCGACTCAAATTTCAAAGAAATAAAACTTCTATCGGCAACGGTATCAAATAAAATAGAAGCCAAATGATAGTTCACCAAAAACATACCGTTCACAACATCGTTTGCCACTTGAGCTTGATTTGCATTCATCATAAACGCCCGCCCTTGATTACCATGGTTGACTTGATGTGCTTGTTGTGGAGGTGGAGGTGGTGCTTGGATTGTTTGGATGGGTTGGATGAGTGGTGCATTGAGTTGGGGAATTTGGGGTTGGTAAGTTTGAACTTGGTAAGCTTGTGTTTGGTAGTATGGTATGGTTACGGTTTGAGCTTGGTTGGCAAAAGATAAACGTGGGTAATTTTGGCGAAAATGGTTGGGATCACCACAATTAAAGCAAGCTCGGGGTTGTTGGGGTTGGTTTGATGGGTATGGTGCATAGCGGTTTTGGGCATTTTGGGGAAAGTTTCTCGGTTGGGTTGGTGGGTTAGGTTGGTTGGGTTGGTTTCGTTGGGTGGATCGGCATGTGTTGGGGAAGTGACCAAATCGATTACAAATTGTACAATGGCGACACGGCGAGTTCGTTGGGTGGTGAAGTTGGCAAGTGTTACATAGTGGGGAGTTACCAATATAAGGTTTTCGGTTTTGGGTAAGAGTTTGGGCTTGTTGTGGTGGTTGAGGTTGGGTGACGGCAAAGTTTCGGTAATTAGTCTTGGGTTTCTTCTTGTTGTTGTTGTTGTGTCAGGAGGAGTTGGAGTAGTTTATAGCTTGTGGTGCGGGTTCAATCTTGGCTTGGGGAGCGGGCTCGGTTTTGGCTTTCTCGATTGTTTTCTTGAGGGTTAGGGTACCCTCCTTCACGTGATTTTCCGATAGCCAACCGGCTAACGTGATGGCTTCCTCAAGGTTCGTGGGTTTGCTACTCATGACTGAGTCCCGGATTTTCATCGGTAAACCCCCAATATATTTGTCAATTTCACGTTCAGTTGGGGTGACCAAGTGAGGTACAAGAACGCTTAGCTCGTGGAAACGGAGCGAGTAAGCGGCGTTATCACCACCTTCTTGTTTTAGGTCCCAAAATTCTACCTCAAGCTTTTGGAGCTCGTGTTTAGGACAGAATTTATTCTTCATCAGCGCCTTGAGCTCGGCCCATGGAAGAGCCATGGCCATATCCGTACCTTGGAGGTGCATGACACTACCCCACCAAGTTAGGGCGGTTCCCCTAAACATGCTTGAAGCGAAGTTTGTCTTTTTCGCTTCGGGGCATTCGCTGTGTAAAAACACATTCTCCACAGATTCGAACCACTGCAACAACGTAGTCGCACAGTTGGTTCCATAGAATTCGGACGGGTTGGCACTAGTAAATTGTTTAAGCAGGTAGGATGCAGGTTTGGGCTCAATAGATGCAACAACGGGTGCGGGTTGGTTTGCTTGTATTTGGGTTATTAGTTCGGGAATCACAGCGGCCATTTGCTTGGCGATGATGGCGGCCATACGTCGAGTGGAGTTCTTGCGCGGTTGGCGTCTTAGCGGAGGCATGCTAAAAAAATTATAAAGAAAATGGGATAAGTTTTTGGGTAAAAAGGAAATGAATATAAAGGTGTATAAAATAAAATAAGATTTCGATTTTTGATTTGTGAATCCTAGAGTTAGTATGGAGAAGA
The DNA here is from genome assembly GCF_021521415.1 of Bidens hawaiensis. NCBI lineage: Eukaryota > Viridiplantae > Streptophyta > Magnoliopsida > Asterales > Asteraceae > Bidens > Bidens hawaiensis. The sequence goes on from NW_027496690.1 coordinate 172,371, forward strand.
TGTTAGTGTTAGATAATATATATAACTTTGTTTATAAATAACAAAACCGAAAACAATAGTAAATGGTTTTTTTTTTTTTTGAGAATTTAAAGCTTAAAAATTTGAGATTTTGAGATTTATAGAGTTGGAAAAATCGTGCATGAACCACCATGACTTGATATTCCAACACTAAAAAGTTTTATAAAACAACATATTGGTGTCTAAACATGTGTACGAACCACCGAAACTTTTTCATGTTTTCGACTCAAATAACGATAATAACACAATAAATCGAGATACAACGTCAAGTCAAAACACTAGTCCACGAAATCACCGTAGTTCTATTGTTTTAACACCGAAAATTAGGATGGCGACCGGAACGCTCGCATTCGACTACTTAAAGTATTGACATTTATAACACGATTTATGGCCTAGAAAACGAGCATTATAACTCAACCATCCCAGGTAAGTAAATCACCTTCGATTCTTGGAATCTTTTTGTCAAATGGTCATTTTATAATTTCTCGTTTCCTATGATGGCTACAAACCCGAAATAAACGCAACCTTTAAGGGATTTGAAACAACGGGATCCAAGTTAATCTTGTAATCCATAAAACACAATTAAAATCTACTTTTTGCGTTTTAAGGTAAGGATACCTTGGAAATACTATGAAAGTGTGTGTATGTGATCATTTAGGATATTGGTGAATTTTAAACAAGTTAATAAATAAACATGCGATATGAACAATTAGATAGAGTAAACACGTATGAACACACGTATAGGACCCTAAGCATAACAATTCTAGGTCGTTACGTCTAACCACCTATCTTAATTGTCATGGCTCTGATACCAATCTCCCGGCATGTTCCGCCGCCTTTGGTCGGGGTGTGACAGATTGGTATCAGAGCGCATGACACTATTTAAAGCGACAATATTTAACAAACTCATTTCATTTCACAACATCGAAAATGTCACATAACCAAATATTCATAACTCAAATACAACAAAATATAACAAAATATAGCAAATCAAATATTGTTCATTTTTGCTAATATCCTAACGGTATTTGTGATGTTTTCTTCACCGAACTCCATAATCAACCTAGATGCAAACCTGTAACATTTCATAAAATAAATTTTATCAACACAAAGGTTGGTGAGCAATTTATAAGTTTGAACAATAGATATATAGTATGAAAAGCCACAAAACTAGTATACAAAACCATAAATAATAGCTATAAACTTGGATAAATAGTTATCGCTAACAAGTTAGCGACACCCAACTATAAGGGGTTACCAAATAGTTTAGGATTTTATAGTTATCGTTAATTGCATTACGTTAACGACACCTTGCCATGAGGGGTTGCCAAATGGTCTAGGATTTATAGTTCCACCATCCAAAAGCGATAAACACATAGTCAAATAAGCATAGAACACCAAATCGAGCAATTATTCAAGTAAGGTATACAACAACGTTTGTGGTTTAAGACCCAAGTATAAAACATTTAGTTTAGATAAGTTGAAATGTCACCCCCAAAATAAAAGATAGAATACGGGGTATGAAGTTACTCACGTTCAAGTAATAAACTTGAAAGATTGATTATTTGGAGATTTGCCGGAACGACGAGTTTAACGTATGAAGCCTAAATAAAAGAAAGTCTTGGATTTAGAAAGGTTGTCTTGAAGATCTTTAAATAAAATAATTGTTGCAAAAACTAATCAATTAAAGTTCAAGGTTTAAAATGTAACTATTTAAGAATTTATATTAATAACCCTTTTAAAAAATGTAAGTTTGCTCAAAACCGGGTTAAAGTATCTAACCTTAATATTTACTTAACCAGTGTTAAGTAATAAGGTGGGGAAAATGCTAAAATGCAAGTTCCATTAGGCTAAAGATACTAAAACGGGTTTTTAACGAGTGTTCGGGTTGTCGGTTCGGGTCTTGACAAATGGTCGAACCCAAAGTCAACTTTCCAAAATATTAATTGTTATGAGATAACTCATTAAAACATACTAACACTTAACCAAGTACGTAGATCTATTGTTTAGAACTAACAACGCACGTTAAGCGAGTGTTCTGTTTTGTCGGTCCAAACTATGTTATGAGATCAAGTTGGATCCAACTATTCCAAGTACTTAAGAAAAATAATTAAAATCAGTTTGTAAACTATTTTTTAAAGAAATATACAAGTCTTGATAACTAAAAACACACTTGTGTGTCTTAAGCGAGTAAAAGTCGGTATAGTTCGGTCTCCATCTCACAAAGAGTTCATAGATGGTTTCTACATGCCCAAATATCATAGAACTTGTATATTGGTTTATAAATGAAGAAAACTTAAATTTTACAACAAAAAAAGTTAACTACAAGTCTTTTAAGCAAAAGTTTCGGTTTAGTTCGGTTTCCATCTCCCAACGAGTTCATAGATGGATTCCATATGCTTAATATCAAAGAACTTGTAAAAATGATTTTTGAAACTCAAATCTAGCAATAAACATGTTTAAACAACTATTTTAACAAAACTAGTAAACAAAAGTTCGGTTTCCGGTTTGGACTAGTTTCGGTTAAACCGAGGTTAGTCTTATACAAACCCACACCATGGAACTTGTAAATAAGATGAACAAACTAAAGGGTTAGAAGTTAGTCATAAGTTATGTGTGTGTAAATATATATCAAGAACACGAAGTCCTCCATGAAGCCTTGCCTTATGACATTCGAAACTTAACCAACCAAAGTCGGTGAAGTAACAAATAAAGGAAACAAGGGGTGTGTATTATATATATATGTTGTACCACCATATTCAAGAGTTAGTAATGTTAGATGAACAAGTTAGAATGAAAGACTATAGTTAGTTTGACTTGAGAAGTGAAAACTTCAAAAATACATAAGAAATAACAACCTTGAATCTATGGAGTTTGAGAGAGTTTTTTGGAGATGTAGCAAGAGTAAAATGAAGAAGATGGGTGTGTATATATAGGGAAGGAGTGAAGGGTTGGGTATAAAGATTCTTTTATGGTTTGCATAAAAATGGGTATGTTTAAATGGTCAAACAATGCATAATATAAAAAAAACAATATTTTATATATTTTAAATGACAAGATCCAATATTTTATATATTTGAAATGTTCGGGTTACAAACGGGTCGGGTTTACATAACAAAAGTGACCCGAAATTGACGAATGTCACAGTATTCCCTACTTTAGGAAATTTCGTCCCGAAATTAAGATGAAGAAGACGATGCAAACAAATGTGGATACTTCTCTTTCATTGCGTCTTCTCGCTCCCAAGTAAACTCCGCGCCACGCCGTGATTCCCAACGAACTTTTACTAACCGAATACGACTACGTTTGGTTTTCTTCTCGTTGCGATCCATAATCTTAACGGGTCGTTCAACCATAATCATAGACTCATCAACATGAACTTCATCTAGGGGTATATGAAGATTACCCTCGGCTAGGCACTTTTTGAGATTCGAAACATGAAATGTCGGATGAATACCGGCAAGTTCTTGCGGTAGTTCAAGTCGATACGCTACTTTCCTAACACGCTCAAGAATTTTAAAAGGACCAACGAAACGAGGAGCTAGTTTACCCTTCTTTCCAAAACGGACTACCCCCTTCCAAGGAGATACTTTTAGAAGGACAAGATCGTCAACATTAAATTTGATCGGTTTTCGCCGTTTGTCGGCGTAACTCTTTTGACGATTTCTAGCGGTTAGGAGATTTTTACGGATTTGATCAATGACGTCGGTGGCTTCTTGGACCATTTCAGGTCCCGTGATTTGAGCTTCACCGATTTCGTTCCAACAAATCGTGGAACGACATTTACGACCGTAAAGAGCTTGAAAAGGAGCCACATCAATGCTAGAGTGGTAGCTATTGTTGTAGGAGAACTCGATGAACGGAAGATGAGAATCCCAATTCCCACCGAAATCAAGAACACATGCTCGTAGCATATCCTCGAGTGTTTGGATTGTACGTTCGGATTGACCGTCCGTTTGAGGATGATAAGCGGTGCTAAGATCGAGAGGTGTTCCCAAAGCTTCTTGAAGTGAACGCCAAAAATGAGAGGTAAAACGGGCATCGCGGTCGGAGATGATAGACAATGGCAAACCGTGTCGGCACACGATTTCCCGAACATAGATTTGAGCAAGCTGCTCGACAGAATACTTCTCGCGGATTGGAATGAAATTAGCAGATTTGGTTAATCGATCGATGATCACCCAAATGCTATCGTTGCCTTTTTGGGTTTTGGGTAATTTGGTGATAAAGTCCATAGCAATGTCTTCCCATTTCCAAACGGGAATCGGTGGTTGCTCGAGTAGACCAAAAGGTCTTTGATGTTCGGCTTTGACTTTCGAGCAAGTAAGACATTTAGATACAAACAACGCTACGTCCTTTTTCATACCCGGCCACCAAAAGGTAGCACGAAGATCGAAGTACATCTTATCCGCACCGGGATGAACGGAATAGTGCGAATTATGAGCTTCGTCGAGAATACAAGTACGAAGGTCATCGCGATCGGGAACCCACAAACGATTGAGAAAATACAAAAGACCATCGGGTTTGGTTTCGAGTTGAAGTTCGGCTCCACATGACATTTCGTCATACATGTTACCTTCCTCAATGGAGGTGCGTTGAGCTTGAAGGATACGAATTTGAAGATCGGTTTGAACAATGACGCTTAGAAGCAGAACGGATTTAACATTAACCTTTCGACTTAGGGCGTCGGCGACAACATTCGCTTTACCGGGGTGGTAGCGAATCTCGCAGTCGTAATCACTAAGTAATTATGCCCATCGTCGTTGTCTCATGTTGAGATCTTTTTGGTCAAAAATGTGTTGAAGGCTTTTATGATCGGTAAAAACCACACATTTTGTTCCATAAAGGTAATGTCTCCATATTTTGAGAGCGAAAACGACGGCACCAAGTTCGAGATCGTGAGTCATATAGTTCTTCTCGTTGACCTTAAGTTGCCTTGATGCGTATGCGATGACTTGACCTCGTTGCATGAGAACACAACCAAGTCCTTGATGGGATGCATCACAAAATACAACAAAATCGTCGTTTCCATCGGGAAGAGTTAGAATAGGAGCATTGCAAAGCATGTCCTTGAGAGTACAAAAGGCTTCCTCTTGCTTCGAACCCCAATCGAAGGGTTGTCCCTTATGGGTGAGAGAGGTAAGAGGCAAAGAGATCTTGGAAAAATTCCGAATGAAACGCCGATAATATCTGGCCAAACCGAGGAAGGATCGAATTTCTGTGGGAGTCGTTGGAGTTTTCCAATCCTTAACAACTTCAATTTTAGCAGGATCAACATGAATACCTTTGTCGTTTACGATATGTCCCAAAAATTGAACTTCCTCGAGCCAAAATTCACATTTGGAGAATTTGGCATAGAGTTGTTCGTTTCTAAGGAGCTCGAGAATGGAACGCAAATGATGTTCGTGTTCGGCTTTGGATTTAGAGAAGATAAGGATGTCATCAATAAAGACAATAACGAATTTATCAAGGAATGGTTTACAAACGCGGTTCATGAGGTCCATAAACACCGCGGGTGCATTTGTTAACCCGAAGGGCATAACCAAAAATTCGAAATGTCCATATCAAGTACGGAAAGCGGATTTGGAATGTCTTCTTCGCGAACACGCAATTGATGATAACCCGATCGAAGATCAATTTTGGAGAAACAAGTTGCGCCTTGAAGTTGGTCGAATAAGTCGTCGATACGTGGCAATGGATAACGATTTTTAATAGTAAGTTTGTTGAGTTCTCGATAATCGATGCACATACGAAACGAACCATCCTTCTTTTTCACGAAGAGAACAGGAGCGCCCCAAGGAGAAGAGCTTGGACGAATGAAGCCTTTATCGGAAAGTTCTTCGAGTTGGTTTGATAGTTCTTGCATTTCCGACGGGGCTAGACGATAAGGAGCCTTGGCCACGGGCATCGCGCCGGGCACAAGATCGATTTGGAATTCAATCGGACGAACGGGAGGAAGACCGGTAACATCATCGGGAAAGTCATCAAGGAAATCACGAACAATAGGAATATCTTGGATCTTCCTTTCCTTTTTGTCTTTTGTCACCGAGAGAGCAAAAAACGGAACGTACTTTTGGCGTAAGTACTTTTGCGATTGAGAACACGACATGAGATTTAGCCTTCGAGACGTTGTGTTTCCAAAGACCTTAAGAACCTTGTCGTTGACAAGCGGAATGTGAATGAATTTATCAAAACAAATGACTTCGGCACGGTGCAAAGACAACCAATCCATGCCTACTATGACATCGAAGCTACCCATTTGCATCGGGGTGAGATCGATGGAGAATTTATGCTTAGAAAGAATAAGAGAGCAATCGCGGACGACGAAATTGATGGTAATAAAATTGCCATTGGCGACTTCAACAGAGAACGGTCGGGAAAGCTTTGTTCGAGGCATCGCAAGTTTCGACTCAAATTTCAAAGAAATAAAACTTCTATCGGCAACGGTATCAAATAAAATAGAAGCCAAATGATAGTTCACCAAAAACATACCGTTCACAACATCGTTTGCCACTTGAGCTTGATTTGCATTCATCATAAACGCCCGCCCTTGATTACCATGGTTGACTTGATGTGCTTGTTGTGGAGGTGGAGGTGGTGCTTGGATTGTTTGGATGGGTTGGATGAGTGGTGCATTGAGTTGGGGAATTTGGGGTTGGTAAGTTTGAACTTGGTAAGCTTGTGTTTGGTAGTATGGTATGGTTACGGTTTGAGCTTGGTTGGCAAAAGATAAACGTGGGTAATTTTGGCGAAAATGGTTGGGATCACCACAATTAAAGCAAGCTCGGGGTTGTTGGGGTTGGTTTGATGGGTATGGTGCATAGCGGTTTTGGGCATTTTGGGGAAAGTTTCTCGGTTGGGTTGGTGGGTTAGGTTGGTTGGGTTGGTTTCGTTGGGTGGATCGGCATGTGTTGGGGAAGTGACCAAATCGATTACAAATTGTACAATGGCGACACGGCGAGTTCGTTGGGTGGTGAAGTTGGCAAGTGTTACATAGTGGGGAGTTACCAATATAAGGTTTTCGGTTTTGGGTAAGAGTTTGGGCTTGTTGTGGTGGTTGAGGTTGGGTGACGGCAAAGTTTCGGTAATTAGTCTTGGGTTTCTTCTTGTTGTTGTTGTTGTGTCAGGAGGAGTTGGAGTAGTTTATAGCTTGTGGTGCGGGTTCAATCTTGGCTTGGGGAGCGGGCTCGGTTTTGGCTTTCTCGATTGTTTTCTTGAGGGTTAGGGTACCCTCCTTCACGTGATTTTCCGATAGCCAACCGGCTAACGTGATGGCTTCCTCAAGGTTCGTGGGTTTGCTACTCATGACTGAGTCCCGGATTTTCATCGGTAAACCCCCAATATATTTATCAATTTCACGTTCAGTTGGGGTGACCAAGTGAGGTACAAGAACGCTTAGCTCGTGGAAACGGAGCGAGTAAGCGGCGTTATCACCACCTTCTTGTTTTAGGTCCCAAAATTCTACCTCAAGCTTTTGGAGCTCGTGTTTAGGACAGAATTTATTCTTCATCAGCGCCTTGAGCTCGGCCCATGGAAGAGCCATGGCCATATCCGTACCTTGGAGGTGCATGACACTACCCCACCAAGTTAGGGCGGTTCCCCTAAACATGCTTGAAGCGAAGTTTGTCTTTTTCGCTTCGGGGCATTCGCTGTGTAAAAACACATTCTCCACAGATTCGAACCACTGCAACAACGTAGTCGCACAGTTGGTTCCATAGAATTCGGACGGGTTGGCACTAGTAAATTGTTTAAGCAGGTAGGATGCAGGTTTGGGCTCAATAGATGCAACAACGGGTGCGGGTTGGTTTGCTTGTATTTGGGTTATTAGTTCGGGAATCACAGCGGCCATTTGCTTGGCGATGATGGCGGCCATACGTCGAGTGGAGTTCTTGCGCGGTTGGCGTCTTAGCGGAGGCATGCTAAAAAAATTATAAAGAAAATGGGATAAGTTTTTGGGTAAAAAGGAAATGAATATAAAGGTGTATAAAATAAAATAAGATTTCGATTTTTGATTTGTGAATCCTAGAGTTAGTATGGAGAAGATGTTAGTGTTAGATAATATATATAACTTTGTTTATAAATAACAAAACCGAAAACAATAGTAAATGGTTTTTTTTTTTTTGAGAATTTAAAGCTTAAAAATTTGAGATTTTGAGATTTATAGAGTTGGAAAAATCGTGCATGAACCACCATGACTTGATATTCCAACACTAAAAAGTTTTATAAAACAACATATTGGTGTCTAAACATGTGTACGAACCACCGAAACTTTTTCATGTTTTCGACTCAAATAACGATAATAACACAATAAATCGAGATACAACGTCAAGTCAAAACACTAGTCCACGAAATCACCGTAGTTCTATTGTTTTAACACCGAAAATTAGGATGGCGACCGGAACGCTCGCATTCGACTACTTAAAGTATTGACATTTATAACACGATTTATGGCCTAGAAAACGAGCATTATAACTCAACCATCCCAGGTAAGTAAATCACCTTCGATTCTTGGAATCTTTTTGTCAAATGGTCATTTTATAATTTCTCGTTTCCTATGATGGCTACAAACCCGAAATAAACGCAACCTTTAAGGGATTTGAAACAACGGGATCCAAGTTAATCTTGTAATCCATAAAACACAATTAAAATCTACTTTTTGCGTTTTAAGGTAAGGATACCTTGGAAATACTATGAAAGTGTGTGTATGTGATCATTTAGGATATTGGTGAATTTTAAACAAGTTAATAAATAAACATGCGATATGAACAATTAGATAGAGTAAACACGTATGAACACACGTATAGGACCCTAAGCATAACAATTCTAGGTCGTTACGTCTAACCACCTATCTTAATTGTCATGGCTCTGATACCAATCTCCCGGCATGTTCCGCCGCCTTTGGTCGGGGTGTGACAGATTGGTATCAGAGCGCATGACACTATTTAAAGCGACAATATTTAACAAACTCATTTCATTTCACAACATCGAAAATGTCACATAACCAAATATTCATAACTCAAATACAACAAAATATAACAAAATATAGCAAATCAAATATTGTTCATTTTTGCTAATATCCTAACGGTATTTGTGATGTTTTCTTCACCGAACTCCATAATCAACCTAGATGCAAACCTGTAACATTTCATAAAATAAATTTTATCAACACAAAGGTTGGTGAGCAATTTATAAGTTTGAACAATAGATATATAGTATGAAAAGCCACAAAACTAGTATACAAAACCATAAATAATAGCTATAAACTTGGATAAATAGTTATCGCTAACAAGTTAGCGACACCCAACTATAAGGGGTTACCAAATAGTTTAGGATTTTATAGTTATCGTTAATTGCATTACGTTAACGACACCTTGCCATGAGGGGTTGCCAAATGGTCTAGGATTTATAGTTCCACCATCCAAAAGCGATAAACACATAGTCAAATAAGCATAGAACACCAAATCGAGCAATTATTCAAGTAAGGTATACAACAACGTTTGTGGTTTAAGACCCAAGTATAAAACATTTAGTTTAGATAAGTTGAAATGTCACCCCCAAAATAAAAGATAGAATACGGGGTATGAAGTTACTCACGTTCAAGTAATAAACTTGAAAGATTGATTATTTGGAGATTTGCCGGAACGACGAGTTTAACGTATGAAGCCTAAATAAAAGAAAGTCTTGGATTTAGAAAGGTTGTCTTGAAGATCTTTAAATAAAATAATTGTTGCAAAAACTAATCAATTAAAGTTCAAGGTTTAAAATGTAACTATTTAAGAATTTATAATAATAACCCTTTTAAAAAATGTAAGTTTGCTCAAAACCGGGTTAAAGTATCTAACCTTAATATTTACTTAACCAGTGTTAAGTAATAAGGTGGGGAAAATGCTAAAATGCAAGTTCCATTAGGCTAAAGATACTAAAACGGGTTTTTAACGAGTGTTCGGGTTGTCGGTTCGGGTCTTGACAAATGGTCGAACCCAAAGTCAACTTTCCAAAATATTAATTGTTATGAGATAACTCATTAAAACATACTAACACTTAACCAAGTACGTAGATCTATTGTTTAGAACTAACAACGCACGTTAAGCGAGTGTTCGGTTTTGTCGGTCCAAACTATGTTATGAGATCAAGTTGGATCCAACTATTCCAAGTACTTAAGAAAAATAATTAAAATCAGTTTGTAAACTATTTTTTAAAGAAATATACAAGTCTTGATAACTAAAAACACACTTGTGTGTCTTAAGCGAGTAAAAGTCGGTATAGTTCGGTCTCCATCTCACAAATAGTTCATAGATGGTTTCTACATGCCCAAATATCATAGAACTTGTATATTGGTTTATAAATGAAGAAAACTTAAATTTTACAACAAAAAAAGTTAACTACAAGTCTTTTAAGCAAAAGTTTCGGTTTAGTTCGGTTTCCATCTCCCAACGAGTTCATAGATGGATTCCATATGCTTAATATCAAAGAACTTGTAAAAATGATTTTTGAAACTCAAATCTAGCAATAAACATGTTTAAACAACTATTTTAACAAAACTAGTAAACAAAAGTTCGGTTTCCGGTTTGGACTAGTTTCGGTTAAACCGAGGTTAGTCTTATACAAACCCACACCATGGAACTTGTAAATAAGATGAACAAACTAAAGGGTTAGAAGTTAGTCATAAGTGATATGTATAATAAGTTATGTGTGTGTAAATATATATCAAGAACACGAAGTCCTCCATGAAGCCTTGCCTTATGACATTCGAAACTTAACCAACCAAAGTCGGTGAAGTAACAAATAAAGGAAACAAGGGGTGTGTATTATATATATGTTGTACCACCATATTCAAGATTTAGTAATGTTAGATGAACAAGTTAGAATGAAAGACTATAGTTAGTTTGACTTGAGAAGTCAAAACTTCAAAAATACATAAGAAATAACAACCTTGAATCTATGGAGTTTGAGAGAGTTTTTTGGAGATGTAGCAAGAGTAAAATGAAGAAGATGGGTGTGTATATATAGGGAAGGAGTGAAGGGTTGGGTATAAAGATTCTTTTATGGTTTGCATAAAAATGGGTATGTTTAAATGGTCAAACAATGCATAATATAAAAAAAACAATATTTTATATATTTTATATATTTTAAATGACAAGATCCAATATTTTATATATTTGAAATGTTCGGGTTACAAACGGGTCGGGTTTACATAACAAAAGTGACCCGAAATTGACGAATGTCACACTACCTCTACACACCCAATTACAAACCAAAAAATGCAATGGAATTCATTTTCTTCGTCCGATGACCTTAATTTTGAAGCCGGGATAATCACAGTTAACCTGTTGGTGGAACGGTTTCAAGGACGACAAAGACTAGCAAGACAACCACCTCTTCGTTGTGATCGAGTGGGCGCTACTGAAACTTTAGTACATCACTATTATAGCCCTGATCCCCTTTATGGCGAAGAACATTTAGGTGTCGGTTTTGAATGAGTAGACAACTACTATTCATGCGTTTATCAAATGATTTGTCGGATCAGTACCCTTTTTTTCAAGAAAGAGAAGATGCAAAACGTAGACCACGTTTCACGACCATCCAAAAACGTACAACTGCTATTCGTCAACTTGCGTATGGAATTTCGTGAGACGCAATGGATGAATACCTAGAAATATCTGAAAAGGTTTCGCGAGACTCACTTCATTTTTTCTGTCGAGGGTGTGTGTGTGTGTGTAAATGTTTCGTTTAATTATATTTTATATATTGTACGAGGGTTTACTTAACAATGTTATTACATAGGGATTATATCGATTTACTCACGGAAATATTTGTGCAAACCAACTTTGTATGATATCCAACGCATATACGAGGTTCACTGTGAAAGACATGGTTTCCCCAGAATGCTCGGTAGCATTGACTGTACGCATGTTGGATGGGATATGTGTCCTACGGCCTAGCGAGGTCAGTTCCACCGGGGTGATCACCCCGGCCCAAGTATTATGCTTGAGGCAGCGGCCTCCCATGATCTTTGGTTCTAGCATGCGTTTTTTGGTGTTGCCGGATCAAATAACGACGTGAATGTTATCGAATAGTCACCGATATTCGACAGTATTATTGACGGGGTTGAGCCAACTCAATCGTTTTATGTGAACGAGGTTCAATTCAAGCATGGCTACTACATGGTAGATGAGATTTACAACGAATGGCCGACGCTTATTCAAGCTTATGCATCTTCAAATGAAGACAAATGGATATACTTTAAGAAAAAGCAAGAATCGGCACATAAAGATATTGAAAGGGCGTTTGAAGTTTCTAAAGAAAAAATTCATTTGATTTCGAGGCCATTACAGTTTTGGTCAAGGGAGAAAATAATAGATGTCATCTACACTTGTATAATTCTACATAACATGGTTCTTGAGGACTAAAGTATGGTTATTTTATCAAAACTATCAAGGTGGTGTCTCACGACCCGAATTAACAATCACTGATGATTGGAAACTTCAAAACGTCTTGTATCTCAAGAACCGCGAGGTCCACAGAAACCTCCGTCATGAGTTGGTCGAGCATTTGTAGGCTAGACGTCCCGATGATCGTGTACTAGACTAGTATTATTATTTCTTAATATTTATTTTAATGTAATATTAGTTATTAGTTTCCAAATTTAAAAGAAAAGTTAATTAAATAAATAAATAAGATAATTTGTTGAAGTCACCGCTCGCCTGAACCACAAAAAGCTCAAGCGGCTTCAGCGAGTGTTCAGTCAGCATTGCATGACACAAAATTATTGAATGAATTCGAAGCCCAACTTCAATAACAACAGAGTCTTATAGAAACCAAAACTGATATCTGGTTTCATGTTTATTGATATAAACAGACCTTTTTTTTAAATGAAGTCTTTTACCCTTTTCAAAGTCCATTTCATTAATCAAGAAAGTCAACAATGATAACAAAAATATCTTAGTTGTCTTACTGTCTATTTTACATTTAACGTGTTAAGATGCCACTAGTAGAGGGAGCCGATATTTTCTTTGGTTTGGTTGGTGGAACACAGTTTTATAACTATTTTCATACGATAGTTGCTTAGTGCATATATTCGAGGATAGTGTAACGTGTCAATACCGAATTTTAAGAAAAGTAGATACCAAATGCCACACCGAATCTATCGGTATGATACCACTACGATACCTTTACTCGTTACAAAATGTTCATATATGTCTATATGATATGTACAGTATCAAATTTCAAGAAAAGTAAGTACTTAATCCCATATCGTACCTTATCTATATGTACTTATCAATCATGATACTGACACTCATTATCAAATGTTCATCCCTACTCTCTCTCTCTCTCTCTCTATAATATAAACAAAGAAAACACATTTATATATTTAAAAGCAAACCATATATTTTTCTTCATGAAAAGTTTGAATGACTATAATATTCGAGATAGCAATTCTCCAATTCTTCAATGCTAGAACTCTTTAATATTTTCTAGCGTTAACATGTATAGAGGGATATTACGTGTTTCTTATGAATCCCATGCTTCAAAATTCAAATAATATTGTTTCCTAAAACCCACCACAAACTTTTTTAGTACAGTAAATCTCAACATTTTTTAACGAAATTTTTGTTAAACCTATACTTCCAAAATTGTTTTAGTTTCTTATCATTGCCAGATGAGTACATTTTTTCCGCAAACACGCACACAAACGTGATTTTTATAAAGTCATGTATGTTAAAACCATATAAGTTTAGAATGTGTGTGCATGTGTTGAAGATGAAACTACATCAAAACCAGTATCATGTACAGAAAAAAGCTATAGATAAATGGAATCTGCGTTTGTTTATTCAACTCCCATAAAAATAACTAGTACGTATTAAATAAATATTTATAGGTTACGTGTGTTTAGCTGACCAGAAGCATTAGCTGCATCCGTTATGCGCTTCACATATTTGGCACTTTTCGTTGCTCCCAACCAAGCCATCCAGAAGAATCCAATCCATCCTGATCCATAAATATAAGTTCAGCACAAAACATCATATTGTTACAAGTAGGTTAAAGGTTCAAACTATTTAATCTAACAATATAGCATCTGTTAGTTTATCTCTAGTTGCAAGCGGCCGGAGAGTTAAAATTACAAAAACAAAATAAATAAATATATAATATAACAAAAACGGAACAAGTTGAATGTTTCGAAATGAATTTATATACTTACAGCTTCCATATTATTTCATTGAAAAACAGACAAATATCTCAATAATATAATTTTTGTAAGGGTAACCAAGTTTCCTAACCGTACCACTAAAGTCAACACAGTTCTTTTTGTCCCTCTAAAGCACTACTTTCGTTAGGTGTTACAATCCTAGTTTCAAGATCAAATACAAATCATTCTTAATATGAAAACAGTAAGAACTAATTTGCAATTAACTTTTTTAATAAACTAAGTGAGCCAATTCCAATTAACTTGAAGTAAACATTGAACAAAAAATTGCTATAAAATAACCAAGTTTCATAATCGTAAAATTTAAGTCAGATTGGAAAAGAAAAGTTATCACTAAATAGTGACCACCATTCATTTATGTTTCATTTGCCTCACTTAATTTAAACGTTTATAAAAATCTTATATAGGACTGAAACACTTATGAAAGTTGTGACTTTAAAGAGTAAAAAAAATTCTGTGACTTTAGTGGAACACTTGAGAAACTTGGTTACGATTATGTAAAGTACCCCCCTTTTGTAATAATATTTAATATTTAGTGACAAAAAGTTAGTAGCTTATAAGTTATAAAGTCCATAACATTTTTTCGTTTTTTCAAGCTTAACTTATAAAACTGAACTTTTGTAATATGCAAGGGACTTACTCATGCATATAAACACATTTTCATCAAATTTTAATAAGTTTCCTTTTAGTATCCTTATAGGGGTGCACTCAATACAAAACTAATTTTAAGTAGAAAACTGCATAAACACTTGTACATAGTGCTAGCATAATATAGTGGGAGAGGGAAAGCGTGTCGGTTATGCAGCTATACAACCGTATTATGTATCTCACAACTAAAGCAATATATACAGTTAGTTATGCGGTCCTTGCAGTGTGCAACCTAAAATTGGTTGTGTAGAATAATGGAAACAGAAGTAAAATGATTATATATACCTGCAGCGATTAAAGCCGCGATGATCGATGAGACAGTTACTGTGAACGTAACAAATGCAGTGACGAACAGCACGCCAAGGTACATTGCTGTCATACAAGCAAAGAAAATAGCCACGAAGCCACCAACTGCTGCCAAAGAGATGAGAAGAGAGATCACAATTGCATTCACAGTTGCTGCAACAAACACCGCTGTAAACACCAACATTCCTGTTAGAGCTAATAGAGTCACTATTCCTGCCTGCACAAGTTTTCATCAAAAAGTAATCATAAATTAGATAAATTTCATAAACATTCAAGAAATTAAAATGAAACAGTTAAAAGTGACACTGATACTTTTAATTACCAGTGCATTCTACACCTATGAATAACTAATGCTATCTGATCAATTATCAGTGCATTACTGCATTTTATATCTATAAATAGGGCTTAATATGTCACATAGCTACTGCATCCGTTTACTTAATCATCAATCGAATAGTTTTAACGTTGTTTCTTCTTTGGTTCACTTCCAATATCAATCCAATCCTCAACTCTAACCATCTATGATATCTTTCCAATGAATATACTACTAGCTACATGAAAGACATTAGGCCTATAAACGAACCGCATGTTTGTGTTTGTTCATTTAACTTTAAACGAACACGAACACTTAATCAGACAAATGCGTGTGTTCATGTTCGTTCATTTAAAAAATGATCATGTTTGTGTTCGCTCGTTTAAAATTTAATCGAACAGTTCACGAACATAAATGAACAAAGATAAACGAACATAAATGACACACTTAAATGAACACAAACGAACAAGCATAAAACCAAGGTGACTCATCCAGATAATAGTTAATTATTTTCTATTAATATGTAAACGAACATAAATAAACTGACATAAATAAACAAACGAAACACGTGTTCATGTTCTTTCGTTTAAGTAAATAAACGAACTTCCTGCCAAACAGTTAACGAAACGTTCGGTTCGTTCACAGGCCTAATAGACATCAAAGAGACCACCACTCATCAAGAGTTAGACTGAATCAGTGAATTCAAAAATCAAATTCAACCGAAATTAAAACGTCATATACGTTTCAAAATCTATCTAATAAGATCATCATTAATGAATCCAGATACTAATTCCAACCGTACGAACAATTAAGAAAACAACAAAAACACAAATCAATACTCATTATTATTATTATTATGAACTCGTATTCCAATCCAAATCAAACAAACACTCACAGAAACAACCAGTAAACCGCGAACAGGACTACCACTACTCTACTCAATAACATCACGCCGAGTATTCACAGCAGCCTTACGAAACACCGGAACCGCCTCAACAACCGATTTCCTAATCCGTGTAGCCACCGGATCACTTGAATTCTGATCCAAAACCGATTCGATCAGGCGTACGGACGCGCCGTACAGTGTTACATGTTCTTCACCTGATTCAGTCGTCACTTTGGATCTAGGACTAGAGGTTTGTTCGGTTAATATTACGCCGCCGTGTGGTTTGTCCGCACCGCCGTTCATGACCGCCATTTGATTGGCCGGAATGTTGCGTGAAGGTGTTTTAAATTAGGCGATGGTGTTTGGACCGTTGGATTTGGAGAGTGTGTGGGATGTTAGTTGATCTGACGGTTAAGGGATACTGAGATCCATGAAAACAGTTGTGGGGGGGCGGAGTAATCGGGTGTGGTCAAGTGACACGTGTGAAGGGAATTATGTATGGATCACGATTTTGAGTTTTTTTATCAAAATGGGTGGAGAGAAAAAAATATTTATTAAAATAAGATTTTTTTTATTTCTATCTTTTTTTTATTTAATTCTTTGTGGCTCACATTCTCAGTTCTTCGATCAAAAAGCCCAAGTTTGATATTCATTAAACTTCACCCTTTTCAATGATTTCATGTTTGTTTTTACATACATGATTTGATTTGGTTTTTTTCATAAATTTTCTCATGTAGCAAGTTCATTCTTCCACTGGTCCGAATGTCCCAATTTGTTTAATAGGACAAATAGCATGTATGTGGGTTTGATTATTTTGTTTTGTATATTTTTTTATTTGTTTTTGTTCACTCTGATGTTGCTTCTTTTTATTTATTATTATAATATTTACTTTGATTTTTGTATTTTATATCTTTAAAATTTTAAGATTTATATTCTTTTATATTTTGTTTGATTCTCGTAATAATTATATTCTTTGATGTTTATCATGTCACCTTTTGAACATAATAGATCAAATTAATGCAATAGTAGTAGTGCTTC
Source organism: Bidens hawaiensis (assembly GCF_021521415.1). NCBI lineage: Eukaryota > Viridiplantae > Streptophyta > Magnoliopsida > Asterales > Asteraceae > Bidens > Bidens hawaiensis. The sequence goes on from NW_027496690.1 coordinate 189,786, forward strand.
TGAATGACTATTTAAACACAATGTCTCAATTTACAGTTGTGAATACATTCTTTGTAGAAGGAAAAAGTGGTAATCATTGTGGAATTTGTGGAGAACGTGATCATAATTGGTCAACATGTCACTCAATCCTAAAAGAATAGATGTCTAAGTGAGTGAATTTCATTTGATTTTTTTATTTTAATTTGTAGTTAATATTATGACAGCTAGCAAGTCGACATTATTTGACATTCTTATATTTGTTTGTCTTTGATATTGAGACCGTTTAGTTTGAACCTTTGTTTAGATTTATCTCATTTAAGAGTTTATTTAGATGATTGTTTAAGTTGTAGCTAACATGCTTGATTGAAGAAAAAATAAAAAGAAAATAATTGTAATAAGTTAGCTAAAAATACAAATATAAAAACTAAAAATCAGTTGCTCGAAAACATTAAAAATAAAAATGTTGAGTCAAACAATTGATCTAAGGGGGAGATTGTTGAGTCAAAAATTTGACCAAGATGAAGTACATGGAAGATTGGAATCTTCTCAACCTCCTCAGAATTCGCTAAGTATGGATCCGGGCATACCTTAGACATCCGAGCAAGCTTTTACTTAGCCGGGTACGATATTTTGTCTATCGGGCAAGGTTATCTTCAAGAAGTCTTATTTAGTGGATATCCGAGCAAGGTTTGCAAATTAGTGCATTTCCGGGCAATGTTCACTTTATCAAGCAAGTCTGTTCTTCATAGCCAAGTAAGGTTCTCTCCCGAGTAAGCTTTTGGCTAACCGAGTCCATGAAGCCAAGTAATTGGAAGACCGGGCAAGGTATTCATTAATAATGGTGGTCCGAACAAGCTTGATGATCTAAAGGAATATCTCTAAGTAATATCGGGCAAGGTTCAACTCAAGCAAGAAACTGTACTCCCGAGTACACTTTGCTAATAAGTTATTTTATAACAAAGAGTTGAAATGGACCATTGAAGAACGAGGTTGCTCGTAAGGGTTTGTCGGGCAACGTCTGGCAAAGTCAAGAAGACTGAAGTCTACCCGGTAAGTATTTTACTTGGTAAAATACTCTTCAAGTAAAGTCTACCGAAAACTGATTCCGAGCACACTTCTATGTTACCAAGTCCTGAAGGATGGCAGAGTACACAGCGTACTCGGAATGTGAAGTTTGATGCAAAGCCTACCCGGAAGACTTGTTTTACACTTAGACTATTTTCTGATTATGTAATTTGAATATGTATGTACGTTTGGGGTTTCTAGAAGAAATGACAGGTGTCCTAGGGTGGCAGGCCTATAAATAGAATGTTTTAGGGCACGCCGCCAGGGGACAAGACGGACAAGGCAGACAGACACATTTATTAAGAATAGAATATTGTGTGTGTGATGGCTGTCTTAGTACGGATAAACCTTCAAGAAACCCTAAATCGATTATCCACTTTGTATGATTGATATTATATAAATGGAAATCTTTTGAGTGAATCTTGTTCTTGTTGGTTACCTTTGAATACTGATTTTGCAACCGTATGTTTGTTATTGATTCCGCCTTTAACAAACAGTCGTCTTTCTAAATATAGCAACCCGTCATTAACTCTCTTGTCGACACATTTATTTGTGTGAGTTATGACATGATTAAGTAAGATCCAGCTGAAATCAAAGGACCAGACAAGTGGTATCAGAGTTTGTTGCTGCTATTTTGGAAAAATTGTTGCTGATTAAAGATTTGAAGAAGAATGATGTCAGCAGACCACTGTTACATTGAAACGTGACGTCAGCAGCTATGTTCTTCATTTTTCTTCCAGATATACAATCATTTGGTGTTTTCTCTTCCTTATTTTAATCAAAGTTTTAATCTTTATATATAAATCTTGCTCTTATCGCATCAGACACCTCAGATCTGAACAATCGGTTTTCAGATCTTATTATTTTGAACTATGTTTTTTACAAAGAAACTACTTTTGATTTCTCAAAATGTCTGGTTACGAGGAACAAGAAGTCTCTACTAACAAGATTCCTAGACTGTCTGGATAGGAAAATTTCACTAAATGGAATGTCTTGTTTGAAGAAGCCGTTTCAAGAATGGTCCACAAGGGGAAGTTGCAGAAGGTGCAAATCAGGCAGCAACTGCTGCTGTAAGAGAAAGGATGAGAAAGGTAGATGACAAGGCTTTAGCTATGTTGAAGCTAGGTCTGTCTTGGGAAATACTTACGAAGGTTGCACATCATCCCAATGCCAAGGCAATGTATGATGCAATACTTGAAATGTTTGAGGGAATTGTTGAACTCAAAAACATCAAGAAGCAGAGATTGAAGCAGCAGCTAGAAATATTCAAGTATAAAGAAGGAGAAAGGTTGAAATCAATTCTGGAGAGGTTTCTGGGAATTGTGAATGATCTCAGAACCACAGATTATGTCATGACTGACTTTGACCTCAATACCAAGCTGCTCAACTCTATGCCAAAGGAATGGTATACTGCCTGCACATTCATCCTTACAAAGCACAACTTCAATGAGCTAAAAGTGGATGATGTAGTGTGCTTTCTTCAAGCTGCAGAAATAGAGATGATAGAGAATGAAATGATTAAGGAGGAAAGACCCTGCTTCAATGTTTCAAACGCATTAATTGCACCTATGGGTAATTTGACTACCAAGAATCAACAGCAGATTCCTATCATTGAAGAACCTGTTGAACTTAATTCTGATACTCCAAAATCATTTGTTGGTGTTAGCAATCAAGGAAACCAGCAAAGATTCAATGTGCAGCTGATTGATGACACTGATTCTGCCTCTATGGCAAGTGGGAATGTTCCTCACACTAGTGGTGGAAATGGTCAAGGCAATGATACTCAAGCCTTGCTTTCAATGTTCACTGAGTCATATAATGCATTTGTTGCAAAGAATCTAATTCACACAAGTGTAGTACAAGATGATCTTGAGCAGATAGATGCTGATGATTTGGAGGACATGGATTTGAAGTGGCAAGCAGCCATGTTGGCTCTTAGAAGCAAGAGGCTTTACAACAGGACTGGTAGGTCACTCCTATCAGGACCAAATGAAAGAATTGGTTTTGACAAGTCAAAAGTCATCTGCTACAACTGCCAACAGCCTGGTCATTTTGCAAGAGAATGTAACATGCCAAGAAATTTCCAAGTGAACCAATTTAAAAACCAACCAAGAAATCAGCAGCCTCAATATCAACAACAGACTCAATATCAGCACAGACCCAACAACAACAACTTCAACAACAACTTCAACAACAATCCCAACAGCAACTATAATCCCAACTTCAACAACTTTCAACCTCAAATAAACAATCATGATCAAGGAATGCATCAGAATCAAGGATTTCAGAGAAACAACAATCAAAACCATCAAAATGTTCCAAACAACACTGTTCCAGCCAATCAAAACCAGATCAGAAATCAAGGAAATGTTGTTGTAACAACACAGCATGAAGGTAACTTTGATTGGAGCAATCATGAAGAAGATATTGCAGATGATATCAAGAGGGAAAATGTGGCATTCATGGCTATAATTGAGAAAGAAGATGGATCATCATCTCAGGTACATTCTGCTCCTACTATTGATTTAACTGAAGTTTTCAATGAACTGAAAATGAAAGTAGGCAAGCTGGAAAGTGAGTGTTTTAAGAAACAAAGTATCATCAATGCATATGAGGCAAGTGAACTAGTGAGTGAAGAAAGAACGAAAAGTTTGGAAGAAGACTGTGTAAACAGTTACAGAGCTCAAAAAAGATTCACCACTGAAATTGATGGGTTGAAGAAAACGATTATAGAAGAGAAGGTGCTAAACACAAAACTGCAAGCTGACAATGAATTCTTGAAGAACTTGGTCTCCACTGGAAACATCTGTGGAATTTTAAACCAAGTTAAAGAAGAAGACAAGTACAAAGCAGTACCACCACCTTTCAACAACAACTTTATGCCAAGAGTTGATAAAGAGAAAAGAAATGCATATCTACAACAATTCAAAGATGTATTTCAAGACAAAGAAGAACTTGTGGATTTGTACAAGAATGTTGAGGTGAGTGAAGAAGGAGAGTTTGTTGTGAAGAAAGAGTTGAAAGAAGAAAAGTCAATTGGAGTTCAAGTCTCTGAAGATGACCTTGAGTCAATTGATTTGAATCAAGATGACTTGAGTGATCAAATTACTGAAGAGGAACTCAAAGCTGCTGAAAAAGGAAGAAGATACAAGAAGCCAGAATCCATTGACAAACTTCCAAAATATCCACCTGTCACATCAAGAATGAAGAAACGGAATGAAAGAACAAAAAGAGAACATGTGTCCTTTGACATATGTGAAAGAAGAAAGGTAAATTACAATGCTGTAAGGCCTTCAAGCCAAGAAGTATTGGAAATGATAAGGCAAAACAACAAGAAAAGGGTGAAAGAAGATGTGAATGTTGAGAACTTTATCCCTGTTTATCCTATTTTCTCTAATCATGAAGTTCTTGATATTGGAGATGTGGAAACTATGGAAAAATATGAGAAAAGACAATCAAGACATAGAGAAAATCAGGATGAAGAACCACTGAATATGCAAAAAATTGTGTTTGTAAAGAGCAAGACTGAAAGAAAAGACATCAAGATTGAGGAATTTGTCCCTTTCTCAATCAACTTTGACAGTCTAAAGAACAAGAAGACCATTGGAGTCAATGAACTAAGACCAAGTGAAAGGTTCAAGAAACCAAAAGAACATGAAATTTTCAAAGGGAAGGTATGGTGCAAGAAGTGTGATGAATATGGTCATCATACAGACTCCTGTAATGAAAGACTCAAATTCAAGCCTTTTCATGTCCCAGATGAAACAAAGTATGGACATGACTTTGTGGCCTACAAAATGAAGTATGAAAAATACTTGGGTATGGGAAAGGTTTGTGAAGAGAAAGTTCTGGAAAATGAGAGCCAAAGGCATTCAATGAAAGCCAAGAAACATGTGGACACACCTGTTAAAAGGGGTAAATCTTCAGTGAAGCATGTGAAAAATGTTAAAAAGGGCTCTCAACCCTTGAGAATAATTCCAAAAAGGGATACTCAATCTGTCAATTCTGATAGTTCTCAAGGATCATCAAGCAGTGAGAAAACAAGAAGAAAAGATGCATATCCTAGAAAGAAAGCAACTGACCTCACTGGTGATGAGAAGTTTCTGTTAAAGCATGGATATGAACCACAAGGTTTTATTTGGAAACCTAAAACAGAAACAAAGGTTGAGCAAGTTCCTGATTGAGAGACTACTCTGAAAAGAAGGACTATGTGATAAAGGAGTATGCCTCTGACTCAGCTGAGTATCAGAAATCAACCTCACTAGTTAAAACCCCAAGAGAGTGTGGTTATGAAACAGACAATTCAGACAATCTAGAACTCACTCATGAAGATCATGAACCAACAACACTCACTTCCCAAGCTGTGTCTGCAACTGAATCTGATGAGCTGCAAGTTGATAAGACTTGCACTTCATCACTCAACTAATCAAACTTTCTTTGTATGTGAGGAACAGTCCACTCCTCTGAATGACATATGGTACATGGATAGTGGTTGTTCTAGGCACATGACTTGTGACAAGAGGTCTCTTGTCAATTATGAAGAAAAGTATGAAGGTCCTGTAGCTTTTGGGAGTGATGAAAATGGTGGAAAGATTGTTGGAAAAGGAATCTTAAAAAATGGGAAAGTCTCATTTTATTTCATGTTGAAGGTCTTCAATACAATCTACTGAGTATATCACAAATGTGTGATAAGGGATACAAAGTCAGTTTTGATGACTCCCACTGTTTCATCTTGAAGCCTGAGTTTGTGATTCCACCTGAAATGATTATGATGATGGCACCAAGAAATGGTAACTTGTATCAACTGAATATGAAAGAAGCTATCTCAAGAGGAGGTGCATGTTTTGTATCCAAAGCCACTGAAAATGAATCAAAATTGTGGCATAGGAAACTTTGTCATGTGAACTTAAAGAACATGAATAGACTTGTCAAAGGTGAGCATGTCATAGGCTTACCTACAAGAGAGTTCAAATTGGAAGATCATTGTAGTTCATGCCAAAAAGGAAAGCAACACAAATCTACTCATAAGCCAAAGCTCATCAACTCAATTGATCAAGTACTTGAATTACTTCACATGGATCTCTTTGGCCCTGTGATTGTGCCAAGTATAGGGAAGAAAAGATATTGTCTTGTGATCATTGATGACTATTCAAGATACACTTGGGTTTATTTTCTAAGTACCAAGGATGAGACTGCTGAGTTGATTAAAGGTTGTGTAACAATGATTGAGAACAAATTGAATAAGAAAGTCAAGATGATGAGAAGTGACAATGGCACTGAGTTCAAGAATGGAGTTATGCAAGAATTTTGTGAAGTAAAAGTAATACAACAACAATTCTCAGCTCCTAGAACTCCTGAACAAAATGGTGTTGCAGAAAGAAGAAATAGAACTTTAATTGAAGCTGCAAGAACCATGTTAGCAGATGCTAATCTGCCTATCACCTTTTGGGCTGAAGCCATAAATACAGCATGCTATGTTCAGAACAGGGTACTTGTCAACAAAAAGCATAACAAAACTCCATATGAAATATTTCACAACAGAAAGCCTTACATTAAGTTTTTCAAGCCCTTTGGATGCAAATGTTTTCTTCTGAACACAAGGGACTATTTGAACAAGTTTCAAACAAAATCCCTGGATTGTTTCTTTGTTGGATATTCTACACACTCAAAAGCCTACAGAGTTTATGTGAAAGACCATTTGAGTGTCATAGAATCATCTGACATCATCTTTAATGAGAATCAATTCAATACAGTTGATGGTGCAGCATGGCTGTTTGATCATGAAAATCTAATAAGGTCTTTCAACATTTATCCTGAAGAATTTGATGACTCATTCTACAAGACCAGTGAAATTGAAGAGAAAAAGAAGAAACCACTGGACTTAGAAGAATTATGGAAGAAGGTTGCTAGAAAAGAAAAGGAGTATACTTTTGTGAAGAGTTCCTCATGTGACATTGGTGAACAAGATCAAGAAAATAATCACAGTCCTGAACATGATCATACTGAGAACAATCAAGACAATCAAGATGTACAAAATGATCAAGTTTAGAATGAGGATGACACAAGGAACCAAGCAAGTGGAGAAGAAGCTGCATCTACAGCAAGATTTAAAGATCTATTTCAAAGATTAAACTTAGAAAACAATGGTGCATCTACTTCAGGACAACATAATGATGAAGCACCAGAATTTCATGATGCAGAAACTGATTTGATCATTGAAGAACCAGAGCTCAATGAAACAAATCTTGACACAAATTTGTCTACAAATATGATTATACAAACTCCTTATGTGGAAAAGAATCATCCTTCTGAAAACATCATTGGAGATTTGCATGAAAGAGTTACAAGAAGTCATTCTGAAATTGCAAACATCTGTCATTGCTCAAGCACTAAAAGACAATAGTTGGGTAGAAGCAATGCAAGAGGAGCTGGCACAATTCAGATACCTACATGTGTGGGATCTTGTTGATAGGCCAATATACAGATATGCAATAGGAACCAAATGGGTTTATAGAAACAAAAGAGATGAAAGGGGTTTGGTGATTAAGAACAAAGCTAGACTTGTAGCACTAAGATGTCTTCAAGAAGAAGGAATAGACTTTGAGGAAGTTTTTGCTCCTGTTGCAAGACTTGAAGCTATCAGGATTTTTCTTGCATATGCTGCCTCAAAGAACATTAAAGTGTTCCAGCTTGATGTTAAGTCTGCATTTCTAAATGGAAAGATTGATGAAGAGGTGTATGTAGCTCAACCTCCAGGTTTTGAGGATCCAATGTATCCCAACAGGGTGTATAAGCTAAACAAAGCCCTTTATGGACTGCATCAGGCTCCTAGAGCATGGTATGATGAGCTGTCAAATCATCTTCTTGAAAATGGTTTTACAAGAGGAGCCATTGACAAGACACTCTTCTACAAAAGAAAGGGATCAGACTTACTTCTGTTACAAGTGTATGTGGATGACATCATCTTTGGATCTACAAATGAACAAATGTGCATGGATTTTGAAGGGGTAATGAAGTACAAATACAGCATGAGTTCTATGGGAGAAATGAACTTCTTTCTTGGATTGCAAGTTCAACAGAAAGCTGAAGGGATCTTCATTCACCAAAACAAATATGTGCAGGACATCTTGAACAAGTTCAACTGTCATGAGTACAAGACTGCTTCAAATCCAATGGACACCAAAGAAAAGATGATTGCAGATGAAAAGGGGGAGCCTGTTGATGAACATGAATATAGAGCCAAAATTGGATCTCTGATGTATCTGACTGCAACAAGACCAGATATCATGTTTGCTGTATGTGTGTGTGCAAGATTTCAATCAAGTCCAAAAGTCTCCCACATGAATGCTGTTAAGAGAATATTCAGATATTTAAAGGGAAGACCAGTCTTAGGAATTTGGTATCCAAAGAACCAATCTTTTGATCTGATTGCATATACAGACAGTGATTATGATAGATGTAACATGAGGAGAAAGTCAACCTCAGGAAGATGTCAATTTTTGGGTGAAAGGCTAGTGTCATGTCAATGCAAAAAGCAGACTACAGTCTCAATTTCTACTGCAGAAGCTGAATATGTTGCTGCATCTGCCTGCTATGCACAAGTTCTATGGATTCAAAATCAGATGCTAGACTATGGTTTGAATTTTCTGAACACCCCTATTCTTATTGATAATACTGCTGCATATTTTACTGTTAAGAATCCTGTTCAACATTCTAAAACTAAGCACATTGAAATCAGACATCACTTCATCAGGGATTGCAGTGAAAAAGGTTTGACTGAAATGCAAAAAGTTGATACAAGTGACAATTTGGCTGACCTATTCACCAAACCACTTGATAGAACCAGGTTCAACTTTCTTTTGAAAGCCCTGGGAATGATCAACTCTGATGAAATCTGATTAAGGACGTGTGCCTGGTTGTGTACCTCTATGTGCTAACTGATTATTTTATTTAGAGGTTTCACAAATTGAATGTTATGTGAATATGCTTGAGTATGTTACTGATTATGCTACTGAATATTTAAACTGATATGTGCTTTAACTGATGATGATTGCATAGTTTTGACATGATTGATCCGATTGATATGTTTGCATGTTTATCAGTTGATGAGCATTTGTGATGTTAGGATAAGTGTTCTTGTTATGAATTACTAGTTGATATAAGCTTATTTGTCATCACTACTTAATTGCTTGCATATGTGCTTTATCTGATCCCTTTATGTTGTTAGGATAGGCTTAAACTTGAATATTGATATTGTTTGCTTGTCCTGATAATATTAAGTTTGATTAAGATTTGATTATGTTACAACTGTTTATGTCAAAATGTGTTTTATGTCAAAATTAAGTGATAAAATGAATTCTACAATGAATTTTGTATAAATACTTTATTGATCAAAACATGAGCATGTTGTTAATGGTGTAGAGATATGATAAGATTATTCAGTTTAAGCTTTAAAGAAGCTTAAAAGAAGGAGTTTTAAAGAAAAGTCTCAAGTAGTTATTTTTGCTGAAAATTATGTCATTTGCCCAGTTGGAAGGACATGCACTTGTGTATGTTTGGTTCTTGAATCTCTACAGATTCAAAGGATAGTCATTGACCTGAAAACTGAATGCATTTGGGGCAATTATGACTTGTTTCTTATTCCTTCACTTAAAACTATTTCAATAGCTCTGACTTTGAAAGGACATATATTCACATGTATGTTTGGTCCTGTTGACCACTTTTGGTCAAACATGATAGCCATTTACCTGCCAATGAAGAGATATTGGGGTGATTGAATATTAAACTGTGTTTTAATGGGAAATGATAGTACATTGACTACTTAGCCAATCATATGGAATTAATAGGCTAAAAAGACCATAGTATAGTCATTGACATGTATGGTTGCTTTCTCATGATGATGTAAACTCTAAGGTGATATAAACATAATGAATATGCTAATCTTTATGTGGAGATACATAGTTGTCTTTGCATGTCTCAAGATAAATCTCTCCACATGATAGGCAGAAAAGTGATTACCCAGTCATACACAAGCCTGTTGTTATTTGGTCAACCAAAATTGAAACATCTTTAAATATGACAAAGAACATGTGTTAGAAAAATTTGAGAAAATATCAAAACAATGGGAAGAATGAATAAATCAACCAAAAGTTGATAAGTGTTTTAAATATTTTATCAAACAAGAGGGTTACAACAAAGAACTACAAAGATGGTGACAAAATATGTCTCATCTTGAATGAAAGGTCTGTTATTTAACTGTAAGTCCAACGTTCAACCTCTATATATGTTTGAAAATCAAAAATACAAAAAGATCCAATAAGTTCTGTCATACAAAAAAAACATTTTTTGACCAAATACAGGAGGTTGGAGTCAAATTGGGTGATCTGGGGAAAGCCAAATAAGCTTTGAGAAGAGATATGAGGCATCATAGCACAGTGTTGACCATTAATGCATTATGCTTCTAATTGAACCTTAAAAGTATCACCAAAGAGATGAAATTCATGCTAAGTTTATACCTGCTGTTAACCTATCTATGTTGTCATAATAATGCTGAGAATGAAGTATTGAGAAAGCTACTTAGTCAATATGATCCCATTCTTGAGATCTTTTCAGAAAATGGAAGAAACTCTTTTGAAGAGAAATACAACTGAAATTTGATCTCTAAATGCCCCATTTACTCTTAAACTATGATCTGTAATGAAAAATATATTTTGACAAAGTGGTTTAAGTCAAAAAGTGTTTCATTTTGCCTTTAGTAGGTTGAATATGTAAGTTCGGGTAAGGTTTGATGTTTTATAACCTTTCCGGGCACAAAAACAGTTGAATATGTTTGAGTATGTATTTTTGGGTAAGGTTTGATGCTTTATGACC